>NW_025920176.1:533867-659883 GCF_902686445.1 Sciurus carolinensis
TGCCAGATGGCAAAATCCCTGTGAGACTAACCTGACACAAGCACCTTCATTGCTCTCTGGCCCACAGGCTGTTTAAACCAGACCACCATCTTGCCACCTGACCTGCCCAATCTATCACAGATTGATATCTGCCAAGCTTTAAAAGAATATTGACTCAACAATAACAGCAACTCACCACAAAATAAAGCAACTAAACCTCACTAAAACTAAGTCCTGGCAACTAAAAATGTCACCTATTGGAATTGCTCTTAGAGAACCAAAATGGGAGAACAGACTGAAAATGGATGGAGAGCTCTTACCATTCCAACTCTTACCAATCTCACAAGAATGGAAGTTTAGAAATCTTAGAACCCTGCTGGCAACTTGGTGAACACTAAAAAGGAAGGACTCAACAGGTTATGACCATAAACCCACAATCAGTTGAAACCTCAAGAAGAAACAAAATCAGTTGGGAACAGACAGCAAACACATATGCTCACTATTTGTCAAACATAGTCAAAATGATTCCATAATTTCTTAACTTTTCATTCAGATTGTTCTTTTTTCTTGGTTATGTTTTGTGTTGTTTTGGGAGTTTTGTTTTACTTGAATTTGTACTAATATGGTCAAGAACAACTATACACATAAAGATTTTTTTTCTCTTTCATAATTTCTAGCTTTTTTGTTGAAGGTAACTATGTTTTATGACCAATGTTTTGAACATCAGGGTTTTGATTAGCATAGCTTGATTTTGTTTTGAATTCTTTTTTATATCAATGTATTCTCTATTTCCCTTGTCTCCCCCTCTTTTCTATTGTGAACAACCAAATTCTATCCTCGCTCTTGCTTTGTATTCTTTGTTCTATTTTTCTCCCTCTTCCTCATTAACAACACATCCTATGTTACCACTGCATTTGCCATACTTACCCTTTAAAATTGCAAACATTTTCTACCTTTCTATCCCTTCTATCCTCATACTGAATTCTATCCTTAACATCTCTTAATGCTACTTGATGTATATTATGTCCACCCCTACCACCAATTACAGAGCAGTAATTAATATGGCAGAAATTATAGACAACACCTATTGTTGGATTTTGTGCCAGATATAATTTATGATTACTGATGGAATTTGAAGATCCTTCTATATCTGCATATTATGCTAAGTTACACTGTAGATAACAAAATACAAGGAAGTACCTAATGTACTGCTGTATATCATTGGGATAGGTTTTTGCTATAATTGGCCTCTGTCCCAAAACTGTGATGTGCTTATAACATAGAGGGACACTATAAATTCATAAGATAGAAACTGCTGATTCAGATCCATCCAGATAGTTGGTGGACACTCAAACAATATGAGAAATGAATGGAACAAAACCAAACAACATAGTATACCTCAACAACAGAGTCCATTGACAAAACAATGGAGGAAATGTTAGAGATGATATATAGAAAGTTTATTGTTCAACTGATCTATGAGGTAAAAGGTGACAAATTAAATCAAAGAAGAGAGAAAATACAATAAGAGATAGGTAACTTCAATAAGGAGATATAGATCTTTCAGAAGAATTAATTGGAAATTCTCAACATGAAGATATTAATAAATCAAATTAAAAATCCAATGGAAAGCATCACCAATAGATGAGACCACAAGAAGATAGATTTTCAGGACTTGAAGACAAACCATATAATCTTAAAGAAAAATATGACTACAGACAAATGATGTTAAGGGACTATGAACAGAAATTTTAAGATGAAAGTTCTGAAACATAAACTAAATGGTGCACAATCTTAACAATGAAATAACATGAGGAAATTTCCCAAATCTTAAAAGCAAAATGGAAACTCAAATACAGAAATAATACAGGACTCCAGATATACAATATTGCAAGATGCTCATTTAAAGACACATCATTTTGAAAGTGCCCAACATACAGATAAAAGAATCTTAAAGCAGCGAGATTAAGACTAGTCACTTTTTAAGAAAAACCAATGCAAATCTCAGCTGATATTTTAACCCAGACCCTAAAAGGTAGGAGCTTTTAGAATAACATATATGAAACACTGAAGAAAATGGATGCCAACCAAAAATAGAATATAAAACAAAATTAAGACTTTGACTTGAAGATTAAATAAAAACTTTTCATGATAAACAAAGGTTAAAATAATTTACAACTTAAAGTTGACACTATTAAAGATACTCAATAAAATATTTTAAGAATATATGGAGAAAAAACAAAAACAAGCAAAGCAGAAAAAAAACAGAAGAAGAATAATCAAAGGAGAATCAGTTCAAATTAGAAACTAGAAATAAACCAAAATGTCAGGAAATTTAAAAGCATATTTCAATAAACCACTGAACATAAATTGTCTCAGCTCATCTAAAAAAGGCATAGGCTTGCAGAACAAGACCCAATTATATGTTGTCTTCAGTAGACTTAGACATATAGAAATACATGCACAGAATGAAGGCAAAAGTTTAGGAAAATATATTAATCATGTTGTTTTCATATACAAGCAGCAGTTTCTATTCTCATATCAGTTAATTTGGACTTCAAAGCAGAGTTAATCAGAAGAGACAAAGCAGATCATTTTATTTTCCTTAAGGGAATTATGTCTAGCAGTAATACAGTATTAGTAATACTGTAGTAATAGCAGTCATTGATATTTATGCCCTAATAACAACAGCTACTTATATCAAGCAAATTCTCCTCAACATCAAGTGTCAAATAGGTCAAAACACAATACTACTAGATAACCTTAACATACCCCTCTCAAAATTAGATAGAAAATCTAAATAAAAACTAAAGATGCCACAGAACAAAAAAAAGAAAAATACACTTAACAGACATATATACAATATTTTATCCATCAATGACTGAATACACCTTCCTCAACAGCACTTGGAACATTTTGCAAAATATACCCTATTGTAAGCCAAAAACATCTCATTGCAAATAAAGAAATAAAAACAGAAAAACCTCTGCATACTATCTCATCATAATGGAATTCAATTAGACATCAATGAGAAAACAGAAGTAGAAAACAGATAAGCACCTGGAGATTAAATCATATTAAATCATTTAATTGAATGATGAATTGATACCATGTGAATCAGAGATGAAATGAAAAAAATACTTAGATGTAAATGATAATAGTGGTACAACATATCAAAACTTCTGGGCCACTATGAAGGAGACTGCAAGAGGAAAGTTTATATCATTGAGCCCATTCATTAAATAAACAGGAATACACCAAATAAATGAACTAGCATTACACCTCAAGGCCCTGGATGAAGAAGAACAAATCAGTAACAATATCAATAGATTCCAGGAAATTAAATCAGACTCCAACTTAATGAATTTGACATTACAAAAACAATTCAAAAATCAATGACAAAAGTTCATTCTTTGAAACATTAAAAATTTGATAAAGTTTTAACCCAACTGCAAATAGGAAACAGAGGAAAATGCAAATTTTAAAAATCCATGATGAAAATAACATAAGTCCCACTGAAATACAAGGGAGAATCATAAAGTACTTTGTGTTTTTGTACTCCAATATATTAGAATATTCCTAGATACCTAAGACTTAACCCAACTGATTCAGAAGGATATAGAAAATTTGAAGAGACCAAATTCAAATAAGGAAATTGAAGAAGCCATGAAAAACATACCAAAAAGAGAAGTCTAGTACTAGATGGATTCTCATCCAAGTTCTACCAGGTGTTTAACGAATAACTGACATCAATTGTCCTCAAATTTTTCCACTAAATAGGAAATAAGGCATGCTTTCAAACTAATTCTATGAAACTTGTAGCTTGATAACAAAAATCAGACAAAGTCACATCGAAGAATGAAAACTTCACATTGATTTCCTTGATAAATATAAATGCAATTTTTTAAAATAAAATAGTGGCAAATTGCAAAGAAAAACATTAAAATGAGAGTTCACCATGGTCATCCCAGGATTGTAATTTGGATCAACATATGGAAATCAATAAATCTAACCATAATGTTAATATACATAAATACAAGTAATATATGATCATCTCAGTAGATGAAGAAAATACAACATCCACTCATGTTTAGAACATTGGAAAAACTAGGGATAGATAAAATTTCTCTCAAGGATTTAAAAGCTATATATAACAAACCCAAGGCTGAAATCATTCTAAATAGAGAATTTTAAATCATTTTCACTAAAAGCAGGAAGAAGACATGGATGCCCTCATTTACCAATTTTATTCAGCATACTCTTTGAAACTCTGGCAAAAAAGTTAAGCAAAAGATACAATTTAAAGTGATATAAGTAGAAAAGAAGAGTTCAAATAATTTATTTTGTAGACATTATGATTATATATGTAGATGTCCCAAAAACTCAACTGGTAACATCCTAGAACTCATGAATATATTCAGGCAAGTAGTGGGATACAATATTAATAGCCATAACTCACTTGAAATTCTGTACATCAATAATGAATAAGCTAAAAGAGAAATTGGGAAAACTATCCCATTAACATTAGCCTAAAAAACCTACTTCAGAATCAACTTAATTAAAGATTTGAAGTATCTCTATGACGAAAACCAGCAGAGAGCTATAGTGTAAATACATATATATGCATAAAAATGGACACAAAATCAAATGGAAAATAAAAGACACAGATAAACTCCACATAAATATGCTAAACTCATATTAGACAAAATTGTTAAAAGTAAGCACTGGAGAAAAGATAGCATTTGCAATAAACAGTGCTGGAAAAACTGGAAATCCATATGTAGTAGAATGAAAGGTAATGCTTATTTTTCACCCTCCACAAAAGTCAACACTAAATAGATCAAAGACCTAGAAATCTTACCAGAAACAGCACCTTCTAGAAGAGCAGTTAGGCCCATAACTTCCTAACATTGGTACAGGAAATGATTTCCTGAACAAGACACTAAAATTAAAAAATAATAATAATAAATTACATGGGATCATACTACATACTTTCATAGCAAAAGAAAAATGAAGACAGAACCTACAGAATGAGAGAACTTTCCTACATGCATATGTTGTCAATTTCTAGGATTCCAATAACTTAACACACACATGCAAAAAAAAATTCAATAAAGGGGCAAAGGAATTCAACAGACCATTATCAAATAGTAAATAGAAATGATCAACAAATATTTGGAAAAATTTCAACAGCTCTAAATATTAGAGAAATACAAATTAAAACTGCCCTTAGATTCCATTTCAGTGCAGTCAGTATGACATGGATCAACAAGAAAATTAATGCATGTTCATGAGGATGTGGGGAAAACAGAATGCTCACACATTGTTGGTGGTACTGCACATTGTTTCTTCCCCTCTGGAAAGCTATATGTATATTCTTCAAGGAATGGATCTACCACTTAACCCAGTGAAATCTCTCCTCAATATTTACACAGACACTAAAATCAGCATACTAGAGTGACAGAGTTAAATTAATATGTATAGCAGTACAATTTAAAATATCTAGGTTATGAAAGGAACCTAAGTGCTCTTCAACAAATGAATGGATAAAGAAATTGGGGTATATATACACAATGCATTTTTATTCAACCACACTAAAAGAATGACTCCATGACATTGGCCAGTAAATGGATTGATTTGAAGAATATTATACTAAGTAAAATAAACCAATACCCATATCCAAAGGTTGGATCTTTTTTTTTTGCTGATATGTGAAATCTAAACCACAAAAAGTGAGTGAGGGTAAGAAAAGTTTATAATATTAAACAATGGTGAAAAAAACAGAAAGAGAGTGTTGCGCCCTGTTGAGCAACAAGGTCCGATGTATCTCCTCAGGGCCCGCCTGAGGAGAATACGGGACAGAGGAGGATGATGAGTGTCGGTGGCAATGGAAACCCACCAGAGCCAGGAGGTCTGTCAGCACACGAAGCACAGAAGGAACTCATTTATTGAGGGAGTTACACAGCTTTTATGTAGGGTGGGGGCAAGGTGGGAACCAATCAGCTTAAAGGTCAGCAAGGCACGGGGAATTCACGTGGGAGAGAGTCCCATAGGACTAAATGGCAAGCACGAGCTAATCACGTTCACGGAACTGCTGCTAACCAATCCCAGACAGTATAGGGTGGAGATGAGCAGGCCAATCAGGGAGTTGCTGGGTAAGAACACATTTTTCAGTTTCCGGGAGAGAGTGGCAGTAGAAAGAAGTCCGGGTAAACTGTTGGTGGATCAGGCAGTGCCACGTATGAGGAAGAGGTTGTCACGAGGGTGCAGCCACCATTAGGGTGCATCCCCTACAATTCCCCCTTTTTGTTTTATTAGCTCCCCCCTGGAGCCAGTTGGAAGGTGGAGCTTCTGTCTTAGGTTGTCTCCTCTTTAGAGATCTTACCCATCTCTGAATACTCCACAGCGCCTCAAAAGCTCAGGGGGGAGGGAAGCCACATCAAGAGCCTGTCTTAGGTTGTCCCAGTGCACCTGGGATCTTACCCGTCATTGGCTCAAGGGTTCTCCTGGGGGTTAACCTTGCATTATCATTATATGCCTTCTCACAACCAGTGGCTAGCTGTTGATATTGTATTTGGACATTTATTAATTGTACTGACTTCAAACGTTTCTGTACGAACTGTATGACCTTATTGATTATGTAGGGGCCAAAGGTAGGTGCTATAAGGAGAAGGAAAAGGGGACCAAGCAAGGGAAGTAAGTAAGGGAGCCAGCCAGGCAAGCTCATCCAGAAGAAGCTAGATTGAAGCTCGGTACACCATTTTTTCAGATTTTCTTGCAGTTGCTTGATCTTGTCATGGACAATTCTGGACCGATTGGCATAACAGCAGCATTCCTCCTGAAGAAACAAGTAAAGCCCTCCTTCCCTAGCAGTTAGTAAATTAAACCCTCTCCCAAGTTGTAGGACTACTGCTGCAAGGGAATCTAATTGTGCCTGGAGGTCTAAGATTGCACTAGCTACTTATTGCATATTATTTATTAATTGTTGTGAAGGTTTATTATATTAGGTAAGAGAGGTGCCTAGTCCAGCAATTTTGGCTCCCGCTTTAGTAGCTACCTTGTTAACATGTTGTTCATAAAGAGGAATCATGCTCATTTGGGTATTGCGCATATCCATCCTCTGAGGCTGGTACTCTCATGTATTGCTGCCTCAACATCATTAGTTGGACTGTGCTTACACGGTCCTTGATAAAAGCTATTAGCCTATTTAGAATGCAGGGGCCAAAGGTTAAGAGCAAGAATAAAATGATAAGTGGCCCCAGTAAGGTAGAAATCAAGGTGGTTAACCAAGGGGAGGAATTAAACCATGATTCAAACCAGTCTTGCTGTGCTTCTCGCTCCTTCTTCCGTTTGGCTAGTCCTTCTCTAACTTTAGTTATAGATTCTTTAACTATGCCTGAATGGTCAACATAAAAGCAACATTCTTCACCTAGGGCTACACATAATCCTCCTTGCTGTAGGAAAATTAAATCTAATCCCCTCCTGTTTTGCATTACTACTTCAGCTAGGGAAGTGAGGGATTCTTGAAGGTGGGAAATGGAGTTTTCTAGCTTCTCAATATCTAGATCAATAGCTGCTCTTAAATCAGAGTAATGTTGGTTCTGAGTTATTAAGGAAGCTGTTTCTGTTCCAGCTTCTACAAGTCCCATACCCAGAATCATGCTTCCGGTTATGGCCATAAGACATTCCCTCTTAGTCCTAGGGGGGCTTCCTCTTAGTTGTAGATAGAAGTCTTCATCTGAATGATATAATAGCCTGGGAACTAACCTAACAAGCACACAAAAGCCATGGGAGTTATTGATCACTTTTGTATGGGCACATTGTGTGAGTCCTGTAGAACAGGCCCACCAAGTGTCCTGCTGGGGGATTAGATACTGACTTGAGTTGCTTAGTGTCACAGTTTGCTTGCATAAAGATTGATGAGATGCAGGGATATAGCCTATACAGAGCCCTTGTCCAGTGACTTGTAAGGTTAGGGAACCTTTTGATTGCCAGCGACATTTGTTAGAGTTGTGGAAAGAGGTATAGTTTCCTAGAGTTGCTATGCCTTCATAATATGGTGGGGCTGTATCATAACACAACCAACAGGATTTAGTTATATTGGGATTAGAGCTGTTTAGGACTAAGTAGGATTACTCTAGAAGTGCTACTAGGGGGTCCTCGAGGGTCCCTGTTGGGAGAGTGGTAGGCTTCAGTAGCAAGGACTTGGTGCTAGGAGATGTGGTTGAGAAATGTGTTAGGCTTGGTTTTGGGGTATTAGCTTGCTGAACAGATTGTCTGCTCGGGTTAAGTACCTGGTTGGGGCCCAATGCTGTTTTGCTCAGGGGTTTCTGGAATAACTTAATTGTGAAGATCAGTCCAGGATTATACCCACTGTGGTAAAGCCTTAGTCCCCAGGTTTTTCCAGCCTCCCAGTTTGCCTTTTTTCCCATGGGGGTGAACTTTATGACTAATGGGTTGCAGCATCCCCCTGGGGTAGCTAATGGGAAGGCAGAATATCCTAATTGGTCTTTGTTATAACATGGCCCACAGTTCACCCTTTTACCGTTCTGTTGGCAGTAACCTCGTCCCACTTCTTGTATGTTTCCACCCCTTTCCACTGAGATTAGGTCTCCAGTGATGGGAGGGGTCCACGGGATTCCACCCAGTAGATTCACAACCCCATGCTTTACAGTAGGCACTTTCAGGACCTCCGCACTTGGCAATTTGCTTTCTGTCTCTTGAGTGAGCGGGGCAGATATAGAACCCTAGGCTTCTGGTATTACTGCGACCCCCAGGAGTTAAACACCCATACCCTGGGAAGGGTTCCTGATCTCAAGGGTCCCATGTATTCCCCACAAGGTCACACAAGTCCACAAGGAGGTCAGGGAACCAAGTTCCTAGAGGGGCTAAATTTGAGGAGGTGACATTGGCTAATTCGCCGGTTTCTGCATTGATGACCATCCAGGTTTGGTTCCATGGGAGGTGGGGGTTTCCTTGAACTAGTATAGTACTTACAGTTAGGAAACAAAGGATTACTAAAGATCCCATGGTAAGCAGAGGGATTTAGGGTTTAGTATTTTTTTGATATTTATGGTATAGCTCCAGGTGCTCCAAGAAAGCTTGGATGATGATGGCACTAATGAACACCAACAGGGAGAATGATGAGCAATCCGGTGATGATGAGGCAAAGAGTCCACCAAGGTCTTTTCATACCTGTTAAAGACAAGAGAATACCATACCTCAAGAGACGAAGCTCCTTGGTCAGTATTATCATTTTGTGAGGAGAGGGCATCATTTGGAGGGGGGTGATATTTAATATTTTTTGCAGGGACCCAAATGGGCTTGTCCTCATCAATAGGAAATACACATCTGAATCTCCTTCCAACAGTTATGAGAGGGTCAGGACCTCTCCAGGGCCCTGTGAGAGGGTCTTTCCATTGGACTTTGATGTTGTGATATTTTACTGCGGTTGCCCAATGCTTCTGGAAAGGGGAGAGATAATCATTTTTGGAAAAATTTAAAATATTTAGAGTGCATAGTGCCATGCTTAATTGATCATGGGGGGATGATACTCCACCTTTTTGTTTTAATAGCTGGGTCTTTAGGGTTCTGTTTTGTCATTTGACAATTGCTTGACCAGTGGGATTGTAGGGTATGCTCATATTATGCTGGATGCCCCAGCGTTCTACAAATGTGGAGAATGATTTACTGGTGAAACAAGGGCCATTGTCAGTTTTGAGTTGTTTGTTTTGCCGAGGACTGCAAAACATTGTAGCAAATGATTGATAGCATGTCTTGTCTTTCCTCTGGCATGGGCTGTGACCCAGCAGGCATGTGAGAAAGTATCAATGGTTACAAAGACATATTTGAGCTTTCCAAAAGGAGCATAATGGGTGACATCTGTTTGCCACAGATGGTTAGGTGTTAACCCACGGGGATTGACTCTAGCTTCTTGCAAAGGAGGTACTTGTAGAAAAGGCGAACAAGATTTACAGGTCCGGGTGATTCGTTTTAGCTCCTTAATAGGGACCTGGGGATACCTGTGGTGTAAGCCCCGCCAATTAACATGAGTGCCTCATGAAAGGAGGTAGCCTCCTCTTGAAAAGAATAGCTTTGCAGAGAAGATGCTAAGGAGTCAGCAATTGTATTGCCCCGAAGATAAAATACCTGGGAGGCGTTGGTGCCCCCGGAGGTGCTGCAGGAATATAGGTTTAGTCCTCAACTTTAATAGGTTTCTTGCCTGGATCATTAAAGTGGTGATGGGATTATCATCAAGCTTAATGTATGACCAGGGAAGGTTAGGGAGCAGATTGGCAGCATAGAGGCTATCAGTGAACAGGTTGAAAGGCTCTTGTATCTCACTTAAGGCCAGAACGATTGCATAGAGCTCTTTGAATTTTGCTGAACCTTGGATGTCATGGACTAATGTCCTGGGGGTTTCATCACCCTGCATAGAAGGTGGAAAAATAACTATTGCTGCTCCTCTTTTTCCCCCATTTGAGAACACCGTGAGAAAGGAAGGATCAGCCTCAGGTAAAAACAATCTTGGTGGGAAAAGTAACAAATTTTACATACACCCTATTGATAACAGCTCCTATAATAGAATATTAAATGATAGAAATAAATCCCCAATAGAATTTACTGTTTATAATTACCATTACAGACAAGTTTAGTTTTGAGAATAGCAGCTTGATAAATTCCCTGCTTTAAAACTTGCATACCTGGAAAATATAAACACATTTAATATACAAAGAGTGACCATTTCACAATTACCTTGACACTTTTATATTACCCAATTTAGTTTTTAAACCTCAATTTTCAAGACTAATTGTCCTAAAGAATGAAACTTAACAGATATAATGTTAAGAGTAAATTAATGTCTGTAAGAAATCCTTGTCAATTTAACATATAAATTAAACTTCAGTTTATATCAGTATAGTAGTATTTGACTTTAAGAAAAACCTTAAACAGCTTTAACTGATTGTCTTACATACTTGTAACCAACTTAATTACATGCAAACTTGTTGACATTTGCCCTTTACTTACAGATTTTCTTAGCACTTACTTAGACCCTCATGTATTTCATTATATAACACTTTCTTATCCAAAAAGATTTTCTTCTTCACTAAATATAGTTCCATTTTAGAGTCTTTTATTTTCTCTTTCCTATGTGTTGACCCCTTTTTGTTCACATTCTGAAACAACTCTTATGAAATTTCTGAATTTAGATAAATTACACCATTTTAACAAGATAAAATACTTTGTTGTTTATAGTACTCTAACTGAAACACAGTTGAAACCTTTAGAACCCTTTGTATATAGAATTGTACCTGTTAGGGGCTGGGGATATAGCTCAGTTGGTAGAGTGCTTGCCTTCCAAGCACAAGGCCCTGGGTTCAAATCCCCAGTACCACAAAAAAAAAAGAAGAATAGAATTGTACCTGTTAGGACATAACTCTTAGTAACCTTGTTTTTAGTCAAGATATTAGACAAGTGTCCTGAACAGCATTTGTCATCTTTTTCTTGTTGAAGAAAAGTCTGACAAATAATTGATATTAGACATTTCATTAACATCAACATTTCATTAGTTTGACCACCTAGAGACTTGCAAGTTATTTCTAAAGACATTTCACTTTTATTAGTTTACCCAATTTAAATTGAACCTTTTCAAATCACGTGAATTAAAAATATTTGGATCCATTTTTAAATTTTAATTTTAGCAGCACTCAGTTTTGATACAGACAAAACATGACATCAGACAGCACGACATACAAATAACACAAAATCAAAGGCCTTGTAACTTTATAGGTGAATCTCCATTGCAATGTAACAGATGTTCAAAATAACTGTAGAGTTGGATAAAAATAGAACTGATCAAAAAGAAGTCTTGAGCTCAAAAATACAGCATTAAAGAAAAACAAAACAAAACAAGAATCCTGGAAAATGAGTTAGTTCTGTGTAGTAGCCCAGGAGTTTAAGTTTAAGTCTCAGGTCGCTCCTCCACTGAGACTGTTGCAGTTTTTCATTCCAATGCAGGCTTCAGCAAGGCCAGGCAGGGGCAGGGAGTGACCCTGTGCTCAAGATAAGTTTTGTATCCAGATAGGTTGGAGGAGGGGCTGAATAAGCCTTGAAAGGGTTAGAAGAGGGAGTGGACTCGGGGGAGGACTGCTTCAAGGACACGGGTGTTCCCTCCCTAGGTGGCCATGGAGCTGCATCAAATGGATCAAGAGGGGGGCCTGTTTCTATCTCTTGTGATAGTTTCTCTTGACCCTTATGTGGGATGACCTCAGAACTGTCCTTTGGATATCCAGCACCTTTGGGGAGGCCCCTATCTTTATCTGGTTTATGGATAGGACTCGGTGGGAAACAGTTTTTAAGGACTGCGATAGTGGGGAAAGTCCCAAGAGGGGGGATATCTCCCTTATTAACTTGTGCCTTATGAAGAAGTTGTTCAATTCTGTCCCATGTTTCCCAGTCAAACAAGTTTGCTTCAGGCAGCCAAGGGGCTGCCTTAATGAGAGCCTTCCAGGTCTGAAATGCCTGGTTATCTGATAGTTCTAATCCTCTACTTCTGAGGAGGATCCTAAAGGAGTCAAGGGAGGGGTCAGACTTGGAACTGGACTGTCCCATATTTTATGGGAATACACTCACCCGCAGTCCGATTGACCTGTCCGAAGCTTTGTAATCCTCACACAGGGCACCATTGGTTGCTCCCTGTTGAGCAACAAGGTCTGATGTACCTCCTAAGGCCTGCCTGAGGAGAATACGGGGCCGAGTAGGATGATGATTTTCGGCGGCAATGGAAACCCACCAGAACCAGGAGGTCTGTCAGCGCACGAAGCACAGAAGGAACTCGTTTATTAAGGGAGTTACACAGCTTTTATGTAGGGTGGGGGCAAGGTGGGAACCAATCAGCTTAAAGGTCAGCAAGGCACGGGGAATTCATGAGGGAGAGAGTCCCATAGGACTAAATGGCAAGCACGAGCTGATCACGTTCACGGAACTGCTGCTAACCAATCCCAGACAGTATAGGGTGGAGATGAGCAGGCCAATCAGAGAGCTGCTGGGTAAAAACACATTTTTCAGTTTCCAGGGGAGAGTGGCAGTAGAAAGAAGTCCAGGTAAACTTTGGTGGATCAGACAGTGTCACGTATGAGGAAGAGGTTGTCACGAGGGTGCAACCACAATTAGGGTGCATCCACTAACAAGAGAGGAATAGGAAAGTAGAATAAATCTAACATAGTTTTTCTATCTATACATATAAAAATACCTAGTAAGTTCCACAATCATGCCCACCCGCAAAAAATTTGTTAATTAGAATAAGATATATCCAATGTTTGCATAAGTTTATGAAACTGGTTTCTACTGTCATGTAGAACTAAAAAGAACCAATAAAATTAAATAAAAATGACAATTGCTTGAAGAGATAGATAGTTATCCTGTTATAAAGACAATACAATGTATACATATACAAAAGCTTTATTGCATAAAAATATATAATTTTATATTAAATATTAAAATAAATTTAAATTTGAAAAAGAAAGCTTAAAATACCCAAATGGGATTGTTGTTTCTATTTGATATTTTAATAATATACATAAATACCATACAATATTTGAACTCAAATTAACTAGTAAATGTTTTCTTTATGTAGTCAACCTCATTGCCTTTCAAAAGTTTCTCTTAGCATACTGGTTCTGGAATAATTAGACAAATTGGTACATTTTCAGAAAACTACTCTATTGCAGAACTGTTGAATCAGATTCTTCAGTAAATTTCTGGTTCACGTTTGTGCAATTATATCTGAGAACTCCCTTTATTAATAACCATAACTTTCCCATCTGAGGGATATGTACCATTTAGTTCATGATATATGAAATTACAAAATCTATAGTCTTGTGTTGATGCCTCAGTTTTACATTCTATTTCTTTATTTTTTAAGGCTTAAATAATTACAGTGTATTGTGCCATGTTTGAATACTTATTTGATTTTTTTATTATTATTGTATATAAATGGGATACATGTTGTTTCTCTATTTGTACATGGAGTCAAGGCATAACATTTGTGTAATCATATGTTTACATAGGGCAATGATGTTTGATTCATTATTTTTTCCCTTCCCTCCCACTCCTCCCACCCCTCTTTTCCCTCTATACAGTCCTTCTTTCCTTCATTCTTACCACACTCTTTATCCCTAACCTTAAACCTAACCCTAACCCTAATGCTAACCCGTCCCACCACTTATCATCCCACCCGTCCTCATCCGCTTATCAGCGAGATCATTCGTCCTTTAATTTTTTGAGATTGACTTATCTCACTTATCATGATATTCTCCAATTTCATCCATTTGCCAGCAAATGCCATAATTTTATCATTCTTATTGCTGAGTAATATTCCATTGTATATATATGCCACAGTTTCTTTATCCATTCATCAACTGAAGAGCATCTAGGTTGGTTCCACAATCTGGCTATGGTGAATCGAGCAGCAATGAACATTGATGTGGCTGTATCTCTGTAGTATGCTGATTTTAAGTCCTTTGGGTATAGGCCAAGGAGTGGGATAGCTGGGTCAAATGGTGTTTCCATTCCAAGCGTTCTGAGGAATCTCCATACTGCTTTCCAGAGTGACTGCACTAATTTGCAAACCCACCAGCAATGTATGAGTGTTCCCTTTTCACCACATCCTCGCCAACACCTATTGTTGCTTGTGTACTTGATAATCGCCATTCTAATTGGGGTGAGATGAAATTTTAGGGTAGTTTTGATTTGCATTTCCCTTATTACTAGGGATGTTGAACATTGTTTCATATATATGTTGATTGCTTGTACATCTTCTGTGAAGTGTCTGTTCATTTCCTTAGCCCATTTGTTGATTGGATTATTTGTACTCTTGGTGTAGAGTTTTTTTAGTTCTTTATAGATTCTGGAGATTAGTGCTCTATCAGAAGTATGGTTGGCAAAGATATTCTCCCACTCTGTAGGCTCTCTCTTCACATTGCTGATAGTTTCCTTTGCTGAGAGAAGGCATTTTAGTTTTAATCTATCCCAGTTGTTGATTCTTGCCTTTATTTCTTGTGCTATGGGAGTCCTGTTAAGGAAGTCTGAACCTAAGCCAACAAGTTGAAGATTTGGACCTACTTTTTCTTCTATAAGATACAGGGTCTCTGGTCTGATTCCGAGGTCCTTGATCCATTGTGAGTTGAGTTATGTGCAGGTTGAGAGATAGGGGTTTAGTTTCATTCAGTTGCATATGGATTTCCAGTTTTCCCAGCACCATTTGTTGAAGAGGCTATCTTTTCTCCTTTGCATATTTTTGGACCCTTTGCCTAGTATGAGAAAATTGTATTTATTTGGGTTTGTGTCCATGTCCTCTATTCTGTACCATTGATCTACCTGTCTATTTTGGTACCAATACCATGCTGTTTTTGTTACTATTGCTTTGTAGTAGAGTTGAAGATCTGGTATTGCGATACACCCTGCTTTGCTGTTGCTACCGAGGATTGCTTTAGCTATTCTAGGTTTTTTATTCTACCAGATGAATTTCAGAATTGCTTGCTCTATTTCTGCAAGGTACATCATTGGGATTTTAACTGGAATTGCATTGAATCTGTATAGAACTTTAGGTAGTATGGCCATTTTGGCAATATTAATTCTGTCTATCCAGGAACATGGGAGATCTTTCCATCTTCTAAGGTTTTCTTTAATTTCTTTCTTTAGTGTTCTGTAGTTCTCATTGTAGAGGTCTTTCACCTCTTTTGTGAAATTGATTCCCAACTATTTCATTTTTTTCAAAGCTATTGTGAATGGGGTAATTTTCCTAATTTCTCTATCTGAAAATTCATCACTTATGTATAAAAATGCATTGGAATTATGAGCATTGATCTTGTAACCTGCTACCTTACTGAATTCACTTATGAGCTCTAAAAATTTTCTGGTGGAATTTCCAGGTTCCTCTAAATATATAATCATGTCATCAGCGAACAGGGATAGTTTGAGTTCTTCTTATCCAATTCATATCCCTTTAATTTCTTTGATCTCTTTAATTGCTCTGGCTAGAGTCTCAAGGACGATGTTGAATAGAAGTGGTGAAAGAGGGCATCCCTGCCTTGTTCCAGTTTTTAGGGGGAACGCTTTCAGTTGTTCACCATTTAGAATGATATTGGCTATGGGCTTAGCGTAGATGGCCTTTATAAGGTTGAGGGATGTTCCCACTACACCAATTTTTTCTAGTGTTTTGAGCATGAAGGGTGCTGTATTTTATCGAATGCTTTTTCTGCATCTATTGAAATAATCATGTGATTCTTAACTTTAAGTCTGTTGATATGGTGAATGACATTTATTGATTTCCAAATGTTGAACCAACCTTGCATCCCTGGGATAAAACCCACTTGATCGTGGTGCACTATCTTTTAATATATATTTGTATGTGATTTGCTAAAATTTTGTTGAGAATTTTGCGTCGATGTTCATTAAGGATATTGGTCTGAAATTTTCTTTCCTCGATGTGTCTCTGTCTGGTTTAGGTATCAGGGTGATATTGGCTTCACAGAATGAGTTTCGGAGGGTTCCCTCCTCTTCTATTTCATGGAATACTTTGAGGAGTATTGGAATGAGCTCTTCTTAATTTTGTAGAACTCGGCTGAGAACCCATCTGGTCCTGGACTTTTCTTTGTTGGTAGGCTTTTGATGACCTCTTCTATTTCATTTCTTGAAATTGGTTTATTAAGTTTTGTATGTCTTCCTCGTTCAGTTTAGGTAATTCATATGTCTCTAGAAATTTGTTGATGTCTTCGAGGTTTTCTGTTTTGTTGGAGAATAGATTTTCAAAATAGCTACTAATTATGTTTTGTATTTCACTCGTGTCTGTTTTGATATTTCCTTGTTCATTCCGAATTTTAGTAATTCGAGTTTTCTCCCTCTTTCTCTTTGTTAGTGTGGCTAAGGGTTTATCAATTTTGTTTATTTTTTCAAAGAATCAACTATTTATTTTGTTAATTTTGCCTATTGTTTCTTTTCTTTCAATTTCATTGATTTCGGCTTTGATTTTAACTATTTCCTGTTTTCTACATCTTTCGGTATTGGTCTGCTCTTCTTTTTCTAGGGCTTTGAGCTGTAGTTTTAAGTCGTTTATTTGTTGATTTCTACTTCTTTTTTAAATGCACCCCATGAAATGAATCTTCCTCTAAGTACTGCTTTCCTAGTGTCCCAGAGATTTTGATATGATGTGTCTTTGTTCTCGTTTACTTCTAAGAATTTTTTTATTTCCATCCTGATGTCTTCTGTTATCCATTTTTCGTATAATAGTTTATTATTTAATCTCCAGGTATTGGAGAAGTTTCTGTTTTTTATTCTGTCATTTATTTCTAATTTCAATCCATTATGATCTGATAGAGTGCAAGGTAGTATGTCTATCTTCTTGTATTTGCTAACAATAGCTTTGTGGCATAAAATATGGTCTATTTTAGAGAAGGATCCATGTGCTGCTGAGAAGAAAGTGTATTCATTCTTTGTTGGATGGTATATTCTATATATGTCCGTTAAGTCTAAAATGCTCATTGTGTTATTGAGATCTATGGTATCTTTATTCAATTTTTTTTCGACGATCTATCCAGTGGTGAGAGAGTTGTGTTAAAATTGCCTAGTATTATTGTGTTGTGGTCTTTTTGATTTCGGGATATGAGAAGGATTTGTTTGACGTACGTGGGTGAGCCAATGTTCAGGGCATAGATATTTATGATTGTTATGTCTTGCTGATTTATGCTTCCCTTAAGCAGCATGTAATGCCCTTCTTTATCCTTTCTGACTAGTTTTGGCTTGAAGTCCATATTATCTGAAATGAGGATGGATACTCCAGCTTTTTTGTTGTGTCTGTGTGCATGGTATGTTTTTCCCCATTCTTTCACCTTTAGTCTATGGGTATCTCTTTCTATGAGATGAGTCTCTTGCAGGCAGCATATATTTGGATTTTTCTTTTTAATCCAATCTGCCAGTCTTTGTCTTTTGATTGATGAGTTCAGGCCATTAACATTCAGGGTTATTATTGAGATATGATTTGTATTCCCAGTCATTTGACTCATATTTGTTTTTTGACATGATATGGTTTCTCCTTTATTTGGCTATTCCTTTAGGTTAGCACCTCCTGTTGCTGATTTACATTGTTGTTTTTCATCTCTTCCTCATGGAATATTTTGCTGAGAATGTTCTGTAATGCTGGCTTTCTTTTTGTAAATTCCTTTAGCTTTTGTTTATCATGGAAGGATCTTATTTCATCGTCAAATTTGAAGGTATGTTTTGCTGGGTATAAAATTCTTGGTTGGCATCCATTTTCTTTCAGGGCTTGGTAAATGTTGTTCCAGGCCCTTGTTCTGATCAGAAAGGCTCTCACTAGGGGGCCTGCTCCGAGAACCTGGAGAAGCTGACTGTGTGGGAGGGGCCCACCGCCGGAGTGTGCAGGGCTACCTGTGGAAGACTCTAGCTGCCCTGCCCTGCTCCGATAAGCCACCTCTATCTGGGCCTGCCACCCAGGCCGAGCTTTACCCAGTGGGCAGACTCACCCATGGCTCTATTTTAGTCCGAGTCTCTCAATGCCTCCTCTTCTTAACTCCTGGGTTCTGGAGCGACTGTGGATGCAGTCACCCTCTAGTCCACCATCTTGGATCACCTACATTCTATTTCATAAAAGTGAAATTATCATACTCCTTTTGAACTTATGTCTGTTTTTCTTCAGAGGTATATAAGACTATCACTGTGTATAAAAGTATATTAATAAATAATTACTCATCACCTCCATAGCAGCCTACTCTTATTGCAACCTCTGTTAAATTAAAACCTCTGTGAATGATCAAGTAGTCAGTGTACTATTTATTTACCTCTTATTTCAGGATGTGTTGACATTCAGAGATGTGGCCATTGATTTCACTGAAGAGGAGTGGGAATGCCTTCATCCAGATCAACGAAACTTATACAGAAATGTGATGTTTGAGAATTACAGAAACTTGGTCTTCCTGAGTAAGGATAACTTCCTTTAATAATTATTAATTAATTAAAATTATTTAATTTTCTTCCTTTGCAGAATAGCTTCTGGGAACTTCTCTATAAGAATGTGTTTCAGATGTGTGCTTTCAAGAAATAAAAGAACATATTTTGGGACAGATAAAATGTTAAAGACATTCCTTTTAATCTTAATCTCTCCCTTTCTTGGTAGGTTATATATCCTTCACTTTAGAAAAGTGGTACTGAGAGTAATTCAGTGATATAAAATACTGTGGCCTAACATAGCAGAAGAGGCAGTTGAGAGTTCCAAAGATCAAGGAGGAATTCAAACTTCAAAATGTTGATGGAGAAATTATCTAACAGAAAAGATTTTTCAGAAGCTTAGGTTGATTTCTCTTGTTGTCATTGAACATGTACTTCCCATTTTTTATCAAGTTTTCAAATATTTTAAAATCTTTTGTTTCTCTCCAATGATGTCACAGTTCTTATAATTTAACCAACCAAACTCCTCTTTGCCAGTGAGTATCAGCATGATCTAAAAGATCTTTTGTTATTTATGGGTCTCCACGTGATATATGAACATTTTTGGAGAATTCTAGGACAAACCATTGCAAACAATTAATACCCAAAATCTGTTTAACATTATTTATATACTTATTCATTAAAATTACCTTATACATGCTCTTTGTAAATACTTGTAAAGGATTTTCTGTGACAGGAAATCAAGATTCACAGTAAAAGCTCAGTTTTTTGTCAGTAGAGATAGTTGCAATTTGTAGTTATATGAAACTGTTTGTAAATAATACATCTATGGTTATATATAAATTGTTGGTTAAATTTTTCTGTCCCTCTTTCTTTAATTTTATACAGTAGGTTTCATGTTGTAGAATAGGTTTTCTCCTTTCACATATTGCTGTTTTATTTTTGGCTACATTTTATGAATATATGGAAATTTCTATTACTTCAGAATTTAGTACAATATTGAAATTAACACATGCATGATTTTTGTTTCTATTGCCAAAAAATTACATGTGCTTCACTTTGCTTCTATAACTATTACACCTTTTTAAATGAGTTTTATATTTTATTTATATTGTTTTTATTCTGCCTATGTACATAGTACTGAATATTTTTCATAGAATTCAGGGGTACTTATTAATGGGCAACACTCCAACCCTTTTCTATCTCATGAAGTTATTGAGTATGGCCTTGAGATTATAAATTTTGTGCCTCATAATTACACTAATAATTCTGGATTATATGCAGATTACATGCATGCCCTTTATCTATATATTTATAAATTTGTTCTTAAAGATAAAGACTATAGCATTTTAAACTTAACTTTCAAACATTTTACTATTTTTTATTTTTATGTGTTTCTGAAATTTTAATTGTGTTCAAAACCACAAAACAGTGCTTAATCTCCCCAATATATCACATTTACTGTTCAGTAATGTTAATTCAAATTGTGCTGTAATACATCTGTAGATGGTTTACATTCCAAAAGTCAATAAATCAATTCCCATGTAAACAAGCACTCATTTCTGTCTTCTGTCATCAATAATGTTCTTCTCATTTCTGATCAGAAGGATTTTTTGTTTACTTGTTTTTTTTGGCATCTTATGTAAGTAAAATTCTGCTATAATTTTCATTGTGGTAGTGATATATTTCAGTTATAAAAATGTACTGAGGATTTATCCTGATTATTGATTTTGCAGAAATGTATTACTTTTTTACCTTGAAAAATATTATGTAGTTTCTATATTCCAAATTCCTCCATTCACTCATTTCAAGGGATATTTGGTTTACTTCCCCATGGTAGCTCTCTTGAATAATATTAAAAAAGCATTGGTGTTCAAATGTCTTATTGGTATATGTGCAAGAACTTACTAAAGTCAGAATTCACTATGTCCTTCTGCTTAATTGATGTCACTATTGCCAATTGAATATTGTAGTTTTTAAGGTTTTTAAATCATGAAACAATTTTCTCCCAATTTTGTTTCTATTTTGAATATTTTTGATATACAATAAAACTTTGAGATTCCATAAAATTTCAAGAATAAGATGTTTTCTGTCTCTGCAAAAAATAACAGAGATTTAAATGGAGTCTCAATGTATCTTTGAGGAGTACAAATGTCTTTTAATCTTTTCATTCTGGAAAATGATCATATTCAACCTTATTCAATCAATTGCCACATATGTGTGGATTTATTAATATCCTTTCCATATTTTGATTTTTGACTATTATCACAAAATAATTTTAATATTTACATACCTATTAACCTTTAGTCTTTTCCTTTCCTACTGGTTGAATGAACTTAACATTTCATATGCTATTGAGAACAACTAGTGTATAAGTCAAATATGTTTAAATTATTTTCAAAGTCTTCTGTTTTTTGATTACCATTTTGTTTGACTTCCTTTACAGCAAGTATGGATTGATGCCTCCTAGTATTAACGTGTTGCTTTCTATTTCTTTATTTAATTTGTCAATCTTAACTTTTTATTTCTTGGAACTACAATGTGAGTTGAAACTATATTTACTTTTATTGTAGTATTCTAGGAAAAGGTCATTTTTATCTTCATGTAATATTCTACTTTGCCTCTTTTCAAAGCTTTTTTGTTAAATTTAAAATGTATTTTATCTCATGTAACTTCTTGCCTTAAACTTTCTTATATCATAATTTGGCCACACAAGCTTTCTTTTTGACACATTTTTCTATGATGTTCTTCTAATCTTTTGCTTTCATTCTACATGTTTCCTTAGATATAGAGTTACAAGTAGATTTTATATTTTTATTTTTTTCATATTTTTTTGTTTTTTAAATTTTAATTTGTTCTTTTTATACATAAAGTATAAACTTATACTTGGAGTATAATTTTCCATGTTGGGGATTGTATGCATTGTGAAATTATACTGCTCATGTATTAATTTATGAACATAGAAAAGTTATGTCCGTTTCAGTATATTGCCTTTCTTATACCCATCTCCAATTCCTTCCTTTAATTCAACTTTATTTAATCCAATTAAGTTTTATTTGACACTCCCCCAACTTATTGTGTTAGCCTCACATATCAGAGAGAACATAGAGATTTATGAATTGATATTTTACTACCTCTACATTTAACATTCACCAGGACTTCTAAACATCTAGACAGACTAAAAGTTGCAATTAAAAGCTCATTTTTTCCACTGTGTACATTCAGTCTTGAAGGAAATGCAAACATTTAACAATAGTTCTAATTTAAAGATATCTTTAAAATATGAACATTCTTGTCCTTCACCAACCGAGTCTGCTATAATGCTACAATTTTAAGAAGAAAATATTTCCTAAAAATTTTAACAAAACATACAAAATTTTGTTTACTGATTCTACTTTTGTCATAAATGGCAATCTCTTTAACATCTAAAAAAAGGTGCATAGAGAAAATGACTCATTTGTCCTTTATATACCCTATATAAAGAGCAATATAAAACAAAGCCCATATGCATACTAACAATAGTTACTTTTTGCCTCATTGTAAGCACACTGCCATGGTGCTCCAGAAAACCAGCATACAATGCTTATTACTCAACAGGGAATTTGTTAATTATCTTCCACAAAACATTTCATGGAATTTTTTAAAATTAATTTACAAAAAGTTTTATATTTTACTGCTTCTATTTTAAATTAGTGTATCTAAAATGTTGATATTTCTAAAAAACCCCAGCATTTCCAAATATTTATCCAGGAATGAGGAGTAAAATGCACACACACAAAGAAATGGTTATAATATGAAAAATATCTTTTACACATAACCAGTCTTGCCCAGGATCCACCCTTCTCATGCTCAAATATTCTTCATGTCCTCTTACCTCTAAATAAATGTGGACAATGTCACTGCTAGAGGTGGTCTAACAATTCCTTTCAAAATAATTTCTAGAGGACATTTCTGACTTTTTAACACAAATGTGTATTTACATAACCTTATATTCTAACTGCAACATATATCAGTAACATCTTTAAGATTTAGAATGTGCAGATATAGCAAAAGTTCTAATAGGTTGGGGACAAGATTAGAGCAGCTTTTTCATAATATATATACAGGTCTTCTACAAATGCCCAGTAAATCTTCTTGAAGGGTGTTGGACATTTCCAATTGATTATATACTTTGTTACTCTGCAGTTTCTTTCTTTGGTAGAACAAATCACAACTGTCCAAAGGTGTTCATTGTTCCACCAATCATTCTCACCTTCTGCTTTGCTCACCTTCTGGGATGGATAAGACTTTTGTTTGCCTTCTCAGGACAAGGTGTCATCAAATGGAACTTGCACATAGTGGACACAGAGGGCCCTAGTCTGTGCTGATTGGACAAACTTCATATTAATTTGTCACCCTGCTGGACTCATCACTTTTAGTTGACCACAATTATTCTTGAAACATCATGCCCCCACCACCCAATGGTGCCATTTTCTCAGTGCTTGCTTTAGCTAGGATGAACAGTATTGGGTCAGGAGAATTGACACCTAAGGATTCCTGGGTCTGGGGTCTGAAATGTCAATGCAACTATTATGTCATGAGGGCAAAGCTCCCAATCCTTCACAGCCTAGGCCAACCCTTGGATAGTCACAGCAGGAGTTCTGGGACTCTGCAGGGCAGAGACTGATCTTTCCCTGAAACCTGCATCTTACATAGCAGCCTGGGGCTGGAGGACCACAGAAGGCTCCTAGAGCAGGTCATGCTTCATTTCTTGACACTCTTTCTCTATCACAACTAATATGACATTTTCTTCTTTTAGATTTAATTTTGTTAGCCAAGTTGTTTTTTATTTGTTTTATAATAATACATTAGTAATCAAATACAATTTGAAAAGTAAAGAGCTAACTACTCTTATTTTGTAAGTTTCTTTCTATGTCTTATAATTTTTTTCCTAATTTGCTCAATGGTCTAACATATGAATCATTGCTTTTCATAGTGGCATATTTTGATTTATGTCACACTTTCCTTTATATATTTTTATTGTCACTTCCTTTATGTATTATACAGGTTTTTAATTTTTCACAGGATCTCAGTAAGTTGCTAGCACTGGCTTAGAACTGAAGGTCCTCCTTACTCATCCTCCCCTATGTTGTTACTATTACAGATTTATACACAATTCCTGCATCTCTCAGATAATTTTTCTTAAGAATTTCTTCGCATACAGAATTTCTCCTTATTTGTATTAACAATTTTTCTCTGAATTTGATTCACCAAACTTTCTTGGAATCATTATTCAGCATTCTTTGGGTAATTTATAACTCACTTATCTAATGTTAAATTCCTAATATTTTGGTTAATTACTTTAATTTAGACCTGATTTCCTTTGTCTTTATGTGCTGTACTATTTTCAATTGATTTGTACATTAAAAAAAAAAAACAGTCAACAATACATGATAGAGTCATTTGGGAAACAGTATGGAAGATTTAAAATAAATTTAAAACGTCAAGTACAGTTTCAAACTACATATTTGAAATCTCAGAAAATTGTAAGGCCATGCAAAAGGATTTCAAGTTTGAGGCAAGTCACAGAAATTTAGAAACGATGTGTTCCAAACAATTTTAAAATGACTTTTGTTGTTGTTCTCTAGTATAGCAAATGTGTGCTTAATCTCAAACATCACATTTGAAAAACAATAAAAGTAGAATGACTTCATGATACAGAAATATCAGTCTAAATATATATCCATAGGAAATTAAATCAGAATGTTGAAGACATAGTCTCAGTATTGTGTTCAGTGCAAAAAGCATGGGTCTCAATATTCGAGTTATAAAATAAACCTATCTGCCCATCAATAATTGTAGGATTAAAAACGTGGTATTTATATGCTATTACTATATTTTGCTATAAAATAAAATATATTGTCATTTAAAGTGTTATAGGATTAATATGCAGGACTTTGCATTATGTGAAATACAGTAGATACAAAAAGTCAGTTGCAGGAGCATCTGATTCACATGTAAAATAAATTCAGAATATAATTGTGGTTTTGTATTTTGTGAAAGGTTTTGTATTGTTACTCATAATCTACAAATTGTTATTTCAATGGGAAAAATGTGATCAAGAGTTTTGCTGTACCATATGGTGACTATTATGTAATATGTTCTTGATAAACACTGATGGAATAAATGGAATATTTGTAAACACAAACCTGATAATTACACAAAATAATACTTGTATTACTAATATTATATGTGTCATTTCACCTTCTATAAATACATTATAATACAATGATATAATTAGTAAATATGCAAAGTTGAATTTGTCAATAAAAATCAGCAAATAGCACAAATATCAAAAAATATTTTATTAGTCTTGATTTGCATGTGTTGGCTTCATCCAAGTAATATTGACATAGGTTCTGCAAGGCTTGTATTGCCTCTTCAACTTGTTTTTATTTTTGCATAATCTTCCAGGCATATATTTGTTTTCTTATTAAAATTTTTTCTGTTTATCCTTAAGATTCCCAACCCCCTTTAAACTTGTTGAATATCCATTGTTTTAGCATCCAAAAGCTACCTGTTACCTTCAGATCTTGTGTCTTGGGAGACAGAAACCAATTATCACACTGTCTTCAAAAAAGACAGAAATGTTTGTGTATGTTTTTAATTTTGTTTATTTTACTGAGAGTAATGATAGCTTGTAGATTTTTTTTCTGTAATTGCCCAATACTATATTAGAGAAGAGGAATTACTATGGTAGTTAAAAGATAAATTTCTATCATCTACTATATTGCTATTCCTAGTAATATGCTCATCTTAGATACAGGGCTTTCTACAATAATTTGGGTAATTTTAACAGCATAATTGTGTATGTACATTTTTATGCAACATATGTTTCTGTAGTATGATGACCTTGAATTTACTATTCTGCTACCCTTCTGATGTTCTGACATTGCTAACATTGTTATAATTTTCTGTTATGTATGCAAAATATATTTGTCCAAGTCTACTGAGTAATTTTTGTAAAAATTTTCATTCATTTCAGCAATGACTTGTCAGGATACCCAAGAATTGTCACCAGACCACAGCATATGACATATATTTCAAAAGTGATTAATGAAAAATATGGAGATTGTGACATTGACAATTTACAACAGAGGACATTATGGAAAAATTTAAATAAGAGTCAACATCAGAAACCATATTATCAGAAATCAGACCTAATTCACTGGCAGAGAATTTATACTGGAGAGAAGTTCTACAAATGTATAGCATATGACAAAAGTTTTAATGCAAATTCAGACCTTATCAGGCATCAGAGAATTCACACTGGACAGAAGCCCTACCAATGTAAAGAATGTGGTAAAATTTTTAATCGGAGACCATACCTTACTCAACACCAGAGAATTCATACTGGAGAGAAGCCCTGCGAATGTAAAGAATGTGGCAAAAATTTTAATCAGAGATCACACCTTACTCAGCATCAGAGAATTCATACTGGAGAGAAATCCTATGAATGTAATGAATGTGGCAAAGCTTTTAATCGGAGGTCAAAACTTACTCAACACCAGAGAATTCATACTGGAGAAATGCCCTACAAATGTACAACATGCAACAAATCATTTTATCAAAAATCAGAACTTATCAGGCATCAGAGAATTCACACTGGACAGAAGCCCTACCAATGTAAAGAATGTGGAAAAAGTTTTAATTGGAGACCATACCTTACTCAACACCAGAGAATTCATACTGGAGAGAAGCCCTACAAATGTAAAGAATGTGGCAAAAGTTTTAATTGGAGACCATACCTTACTCAACACCAGAGAATTCATACTGGAGAGAAGCCGTACAAATGTAAAGAATGTGTCAAAAATTTTAATCGGAGATCACACCTTACTCGGCATCAGAGAATTCATACTGGAGAGAAGCCCTACAAATGTAAAGAATGTGGCAAAAATTTTAATCGGAGATCACACCTTACTCAGCATCAGAGAATTCATACTGGAGAGAAGCCCTATGAATGTAATGAATGTGGCAAAGCTTTTAATCACAGGTCAAACCTTACTCAACACCAGAGAATTCATACTGTAGAGAAGTGCTACAAATGTACAACATGCAGCAAACTATTTTATCAAAAATCAGACCTTATCAGCTATCAGAAAATTCATACTGGACAGAAGCCCTACGAATGTAACAAACCATTTTAATAAAAAATCAGACTTTATCTGCCATCAGAGAAATCATACTAGACAGAAGCGCTACGAATGTACAGAATTTGGCAAAACTTTTAATGCAATATCAAGCCTATTCACCACCAGAGTATTCATAATGGAGTGAAGCCCTATGAATGTAATGAATGTGGTAAAGCTTTTAATCAGAGGTCAAACATTACTTAACACCAGAGAATTCATACTGGAGAGAATCCCTACAAATGTTCAACATACAACAAACCATTTTACCAAAAATCAGACCTTATCAGCAATCAGATAATTTATACTGACAGAAGCCCTACCATTGTTAAGAATGTGTCAAAGCTTTTAATCAGAAGTCACACCTTACTGGACACCAGAGAATTTATATGGGAGAGAAGTCATACAAATGTAAAGAGTGTGGCAAAGCCTTTACTGCACAAACAAGCCTTATTCAACACCATGAAATTCATAGTAGAGAGAAACCCTACAAATGTACAGAATATGTCAAAGCTCTTATTTGAACATCATTTCTTATACAACACCAGTGATTTTATACTGGTGAGAAGTCTTAAGAATGTGCAGACCATTGCATAAGTTTTCATAATAAAGGGTGCCAAATCTGCCACCAGAAAAATCATACTGGACAAAAGCCCTACAAATGCAAAAGTGTTACAAAGCTTTTAATGGAAAAATGTTCATTACTCACAAGCAGAGAAATCATACTAGAAAGAAGTTCTATAAATAAAAAAAAGTGGCAAAGAGCTATTTGTTAAAAATTAGTTTTATTTGTTTCCAATTAGTTACATATGACAGTAGAATGCATTCAGGCAAATTGTACAGAAAAGGAGCATCAGTTCTCCTTGCATGGGGTAAAAATGCTGCACACAATGGGAGTGTAATAGTGCATGCATACAGGGTAAAAATATTCAAATCATTTCATTGTCCATCCCCTCCTTACACTGATTTCTTTTCCCTCACTCCCTTATGCACAGTCAGAGGACTTCATTCCTCCCACATTATGGATCAACATTTGCATATCAGAAAAAACATTTGACCTTTTATGGGGGGTTTTGCTCATTTCACTTATTGTGGTATATTCTGCCTCCATCTATTTAATAGCAAATGCCATAATTTCAATTTTCTTTAAGTCTGAATAACATTCCTTTGCATATAATAAATTTTCTTTATCCATGAATCTGTTGAAGGGTATCTAGGTTAGCTATTGTAAACTGAGCTGCTATAAAAATTGATTTGGCTCAGTCACTGTAATATGCTGGTTTTAAGTCCTTTGAGTGTAAACCAAGGAGAGGGATAACTGGGTCAAATGTTGTTTTTATTCAGAAGTTTTTAAGAAATTTCATAAAATTTCCAGAATGGTTAAATCAAATTGCAGTCCCACGAGTAATGTATGAGTGTACTTTTTCCCTGCATCCTTGCCAAAACTTATTGTTGCTTTTATTCTTGATAATTCTCAGTTAATAGAAGTGGGATATAATCTTTGAATAGTTTTGAGCTGTAATTTTTCCAATGCTAAAGATGATGAAACGTTTTTTATATTGTTAGTTGATCATTTGTATTTTTTCTTCTGTGAAGTGTTGGTTCAGTTAATTACCCATTTATTGATTGGGTTATTTGCTTTTTTGATGTTAAGTTTTTGAGTTCTTTATGTATCTGGTAGATTACTGCTTTATCTAAGGTTTATATGGAAAAGATTTTCTCTCATTCTGTAGGTCCTCTGTTCATGTTAATTGTTTCCCTTACAGAGTTTTTATTTTTAGTTGATCCAATTTATTGTTTCTTGATTCTTACAAGTATTGTTTATAAAGTCAGTTTCTAAGCTGACATGGTATAGATTTGGTCCAACATTTTCTTCTATTCAGTGCAGGGTCTCTGTTGTAGTACCTACATTTTCAATCATCTTTAAGTTGATTTTTTCACAGGGTTAGAGGTAGAGTTTTGATTTCATTTTGCTACGTAAAAATTTCCATTTTTTCCAGCATCATTTGTTTAATAGGCTATCTTTTTTCAATGTGTGCTTTTAGTGCCTTTGTTTAGTATGAGATAATCCTATTTATCTGTTTTATCTCTGTGTCTTCTGTACCTATTCTGTGTTTATTTTGGTGACAATATGATGTCATTTTTGTTACCATTACTCTGTAGACCTGCATTGTGAGCCCTCCTGCGTTATTCTTCTTGATAAGAATTACTTTGGTTATTCTGGATCTCTTGTTTCCAAATAAATTTTATGATTGCTTTTTCTAATTCTGTGAAAAATATCATTGCAATTTTAGTAGCAATTGCATTAAATCTGTAACAGATTTTATAGCATGACCCTTTTGACAATATAAATTCTGCCTATCCAAGTGAATGAGAGGTCTTTTCATTTTCTATGGATTACCTCAATTTTATTATTTAGAATTCTGTATTTTCCCTTGTAGAGGTCTTTCCTCTCTTTTACTAAGTTGATTCTCAATAGTTAACTTTTTGCAACCATTGTGAATGTTGATTCATCACTGATTTATAGAAATGTATTTATGTAGATTGATTATATATCCTGCTATTTTTTCTGAATTTCTTTATTAGGTCTAGAAGCTTTCTGATGGAGTTTTTGTGTCTTTTCATTGTAGAATTATGTCTTTGGCAAATAGTGATATGATAAATTTTATTTACTATTCATGTCTTTTTAACTTCTTTTATCTTTCAAATAACTCTGGCTCAAATTTCAAAAACTATGTCAAAAAGAAATGTTAAAAGAGGGCATTTATATCTTCTTCCAGTTTACATGAGTAAGGCTTTATTTTTGTGTATCTAGAATGATGTTATCCTTTGCCTTAGCATAGATGGCTTTCATTATGTTGAGGTATGTCCCTACTATCCCTAGATTTTCTAATGTTTTAAACAGAATTGGATGTTGTATTTTGTCAAATGAATTATCTCATGTATTAAGATGGCCACATGATTCTCTTCTTTACATCTATTGATGTGATGAATTAGTTTATCGATATCCATTTGTTAAACTAGCCTTGCATCTCTGGGATGAACCCCATTGAATTGTGGTGAACCATCTTTTTTGTTATAATTATTTTTTATTTTTACAGACTGTATTTTAATTCATTGTACAGAAATGGGGTACATCTTTTTGTTCCTATGGTTGTGCAAAATGGAGATTCATAACATTCATGTAATCATACATGTACACAGGGTAATGATATCTATCTCATTCCACAATTTTTATACACCCCTCCTCCCTCTCATTTTTCTTTATAATCTAAAGTTTCTCCATTCTTTTCTTACTCCCCTAACCCTGTACCCCCATTATATATCATCATCCACTTATCAGGGAATACACTGCAGGGCCTATGGCCATGGTTTAGCACTGTCTCCAGGCCATCACTCCTCCTCCTGCCTTATGGCTCCTGGAAGGCCATTTAGCCCAGGCCCATCTTAATGACTTCTCAGCATCAATGGTCAATTCCCTGATTTACGCTTGGATTGAGCCCCAAGTACAGTGCCAGTGGAAAGGGGATGGTTGAGAGAAAGCCCTTGGGGTCCAGGGCACACATCTGCCTGCCAATCTTCCCAAGACCAGGGGCCTCCCAGTCACCTTTCATGTCCCCCAATTCCAGTCTGCTGCTGACCTCATATTTCAGGGGTCACAACTGAGCTTGGTTTCCACCTCCGGGCCTTTACCCATTCAGAGTCCCCTGCCCAAAAGTCCCACAGATGGCTCCTCCTCCTACAGGACTGTGCTAAAAGGCCACCTTCCCAGGGTTTCTTCCTGAACATCCTGTTGACACAGCCCTATGGTGACCCTCCCACATCAACCTCTCTGGTAGTCTTCAGGCATCCTCTTCACTTGCATTTCTTTCCTTGTGGGATCTGTTGATTGGGTCTATATGTCTATTCCCAAGGGGCCTCACTGTCCCCCCCCAGTCCTGCTTACTGTAGTTTCCCTGTACCATGAACCACTCCAGGCACACAGCAGTGCTCAGTACCATTTGAGGTGTGAGTGACCTGATTCAGTTTCTATGAATTAATTTGCTAAGAATGTGCTCACCCCAGATCTTGTATCTTAACAGCAATAACCTCCCCTGCCCTAGCTCTGTGCCCCATGATAACTGCTCAGTGGGTAAAGAACCATTTCCATGCTCCCTGAAAATTATCTCATTACCCTCCAACCATGTGATGATGTTGCACATTGTTATGTACACTTCACACCTGACTACTATGTTTGTGCTTCAAATTCCCATGCAAGGAGCCAGCCAGAGCCACCTTACTGGAGTGCATGTGTCACTCAGAAGTTCTCTCCATAACACCTGCTTGGAGGAGGAGGATCCACAAAGAGCATCCTCCAAAGGACCCGTGACCAGCCCAGTCCACTCTATTCTGACCCTCTCCTGTCTGTTTCCCACTCTCATGAAGACTGAGGCCTCTCTGGGAAACTTTTTGCTGTGAAACAGAATCCTTTAAATCACACAGCACTTACCTGGGCCTGCCTGTTCCCTGGGCTTTAGATCTATTAATTCAATCTGTCCCCAAGGCCTATTGAGTAGGTACTATCAATACTCCTGTCTCTTCAGATGAGGAAACTGAGAAAAAGAGCTGCTGAATATCTTGTGTGAGGTTATGGAGACAAGAGGTGCAGCCAGGTACCCTGGAGTCTGAGTCTGTGCCCCCAACCAGTGGCCCCTGGTGGAAAAAACAGTCACTGAGACAGTGACAGGGTTGGAGAGGTCCCAAGTGAAGACTCACTTGGTTACGAGTGGCAGGAATTCACTCCAACTGGATCTGGCTAGAAGGTCAAGGCAGAAGATGTCCTGCTTCAAGCATGGCTGTATCCAAGACCTCAGACAATGGTATTAGCCTGAGTCTCTTTAATAGTTTAATTGATTACATTTGTGTGACTCTAGTCTCAGGTTTTGTGGGTCTGGAGATGGGAGCTAGCAACTCTTGAACCACTATTGATTCCAACTTTAATCCCAATAGTGAAACATTTGGAATGACCTCTCTTCGAATCTGATTGGGTAGCCTTGAGTCAGGTTCGCACCTGTGAACCACTCTTGATGGCAAGAACAATGTGATTCTCTGATTCGGTGGGATCATCTCTGCCAAGTATACCATGGAAGGTGGTTCCTGGGATAACACTCCTGCCCTGACCTGGACTAGGATAGGGGAGTGGAAGTCAACTGGGGAGGCATAAGGCATCTGTGGCAAGCCTGGGCATGGCCTCTCTCCCATGCAGAGGTAAGCACAGCAGATGTTTTCTATCTGTATTTTGACTTTTCAGAGTCCAGCAACAAATTTTTCTCTTTTCTCTATACTGTTTCTTTAATGAGTGAAAACAAAGGGCATACTTGGTCCTTCTGGGAGATGAGTGGTTAATGGGAAAATTTCAGCATATGACAGGATGAAAGGAGAATGCTGTGGGAATACTGGGGTGATGAGGATGTGACACTAGTAGGTTGGAGAAGGAATGGATTTGGGTCCCCTTAGCAAAGAGAAACAGTGGTGGTCACTACTGGCTGATCTCTCCAGCATGCCAGTCACTGTCCTTGAACCCTGTTGGCAGCTCTCACTTCAGCTTTCTGACAGATCTAGAAGGCAGGATCCCAATATTCCTGAACAAACAAACCCAGGTAAGTTAACTTGCATCCTGGGACCTCATGTAGGTCAGGATCATGGTACTCCCTTAAGGGCTTCCTCCTGCTGAACAGAACCATTCACGTCCTGAGCCAGAAGAAAACCACATCAGTTCTAAGACAGTGCATTCACGCCCTTTGTCTGTGATTGGTAGATGTTGACCCACTTCTGACCAATGAGGCACAAGAGTCCTGTGCTGAGTATTCTGGAAAAATATTTTCTCTGTAGCCAGGGATCCTGAGAAGCACCTTCTCTCTCCAGGCCTCACTCCCTCCTGCTGTGCATGTGGCCATCTTACTCCCTCCCCACTACTGCCAGTACCCAGGTCAAGCCAGTACACCTGTTTGACCAGAATGCTCCAGTCTCCTCACTATTCCCCAGTCTCATGCTCACCCCACCTGCAGCCAGGAATGCTGTTAGAATGGAAGTCAGGTCATGTCCTTCCTCTGCTCAGACCCTCCAGGGGCCTCCTCTCATGCCCTGAAGCTGAAGACCCCTGCCCTCCCTACCAAGACCCCACCTGCCTCATCTGCCCCCACCCTGCCCCTTGATCCTTGCTCTGACCCAGGCCCTCTGGCTCCCTGGTGGTCCTCTAAGTCTTCAGTCCTGGGTACCTGAATGCCAGACCTGCCCAGCCCTCAGCACAGCCACCACAGTGCTCCAGGTGACATCAGCTTGCACCTGACCTGAGGAGTCATGGTCCCAGGTTCACACTCCAGTTCAGCCACTGGCTGGCAGTGTGGTCTCTGTTTGGCCCAGAGCTGCTCCAATCCTCACACACTCACTCACACACATACACTCACTCATACACTCAAATACTCTCACACACACTCATTCACACTCACACACACTCTCACACACACACTCATACACACCCTCACACTGACACACAAACTCACATTAACACACACGCTCTGTCTTTGTTGTGGATGACTCATCCCCAGGTCTGTTTACTCTTTGATACCAGCTCCTGCCTTCTTGAACCCTCTGGTCAGTGCAAACATGGTCCACATATTTCTGCCCTCCTCATGACTGTCCCCACATGGGGAAGGCTGCTCCTGTTTGTCCTGCATCCTGGTGTTCTGGATACCTGGACCCTGGACCATGGGCAACACATCCCCCAGTACCATCCACTGTCAGCACCTCCTCTATCACCTGCCCAAGTCACCTTCCCCTCTCATCCTGGTGACCATGGCCACCCCTCCAGGGTCTCCTGCTTCTGCTGCCACCCTGTGGGTCCCAGAGGCAGACTTCTACAGGACACATGATGATTCACTCAGCCACTTCCATTTTGAATGACTTCCCATTGCTTTTGGGATAAAATCCAGAATTCCACTGTGGTCTCTAGGCCCACTGTGTCTGCTGTCCTGTTCAAACACCTGTCCCTGCTGCTTGGCACAAGCACCCCCCCCAGGGACATGGCACTTGCTGCATCTGCCACCTGAGTTTCTCCCTTCCCAGGCCTGTGTCTGGCTCCTTGTCATCTTCCAGGTCCTGACCAAGTGTCACCCCCATGGGTGGAGATGTGTTAGGGTGTGTGGATAAAGACTCATCATGTGTGTGTGAGAGAGAGTGTACTATGTATGTATGTGAGTGCTGTGAGTATATGTGTGTGTGGGCATGCGAGTGTGTGCATGTGCATGTGTGACTGTGAGTGTGTGTGAGTGTGTATGAGTGTGCAAGCAAGTGTGTGAGTGCATATTAGTGTGTGTTTGTCAATGTGAGTGTGTGAGTGTGTGTCAATGTGAGAGTGTGTAAGAATGTGTGAGGCAGTGAGTGTGTATGAATGTGTGAGTGTGACAGTGTGTGTGAGTGTATGTGTGTGTGAGTGTGAGGGTGTACATGAATGTGTGAGAGTGTGTAAATGTGAACATGAGTGTATGTGTGAGTGTGAGTGTGTGTGTGTGAGTGATTTTTTGAGTATGAGTGTGTGTGAATGTGAGAGTGTATGTGGGCATAATTGAGCCTGGTCCACCTGGATCCACAGCCCCTCCTAGATCTGGAGTGAATGAATTCTGGAGTGGGCATGGTGCAGGCACATGCCATGATCAGGGCCCTGCCAGCAGGTCCAGCAGGCTTTTCAAAACTCCAGAGAGTCCAGGCCTCTCTCTGCCTCCTGCTCCCTGATTTCAATTCCCATGGATATTTCAGGGTTAAGATCAGATAACTTGGTCCACTCCCTGGAGCATTTGTGTGCATATGTGAATGTACACACACATACACACACACACACACACACACACACACACACACACATGCATGTCTGCTGCTCTAGGAAACTTTTTGCTTGGATGCTGAGATCTCCAACGCTGCCTAATCCTGCCCTCCTGCCTCCATCCCCCACTCAAACCAGAGGGGCCTGTGAAAACATGGGGCATGCAGCCCCCTGTGCACCTGTGCAGACCCTGCTCCCTTGGCCCCAAAAGACACCCAGGTGCTCACCTGGACTGGGGCCATGTGGCCCACATCACCTCTGCCCCAGACCCATGTGCTCAGCCATAGTGGCCTGCCCACATCCCTAAGGCACTGCACACTACCATGGAGATTCTCTCCTTTGTGACCTTTACCTGGATGTCCCTCACAGTGTCCACCTGGCTCCCTCTGACTGCATCCCCCAAGGTCTTTGCTCCAGTTGGCCCCCCTGGGTGAAGCCCACTCCATCATTCCCCTTTCTAACTGTGGCCTCACCCCTTCTGTCCTCCACTGTTCCCAACATCTGTCACCACCTTACATTTTCTGGTGCATCCCAATTGACCCCCCACCCCAATCTCCTTCAAATGCCAGCTCGGATGTCAGGGGCCTCCCCAGTCCAGCTGCATCCCTTCCTGGAATCCCTCAACTCAGTCAAAACAAAAACTAAACATCGACAGAAGCCTTTGCCCAGCAAGCTTGTGGTTCAGGGGAGGCCTGCAGTTGGGGGAAATCTCTTCTGTGCGCTGACCAACTGGCACATGGGGTCCTTGGACAAGGGACCAGGTTATCCAGGTAGGCATGGAGGCCTCTTACCCTCCCCATGCAACTTCTTGAAGGATCTGGTCATCACAGAGTGAGCCTGGCTGGCAGGAAGCATCAGTTAGCATTTAGGGGATTATGTGGTTCCATGGGTTCTGGGGTGAGGAGCACATGGGTGGTAGTATCAAACCTGGATTGGGCCCAGCTCCACTCTACATCCATGGTTTATCCAACCCCTTGTGGCATACCTGGTATGGACTCTGGTATGTGTATCAGCTCAGGCTAATGTCTGTGTGTCCCACTATTCATGGTGATGTCTGGTTTTAATCACTAAACAGACTCCAAAGGTTTTCGTGAGCAGCATGGTGGACTCTCAGAGCAAAGTCATTGTCCTTCATGCCTCTAACTGCAGGGAGATCCTTCCATTGCTTGAAGCTGGCCTTCATCTTCTGTGAACCTGCTTGGCCACCCTCAAGCTCCTCTGTCCCCAACCACTGAACAACACTTACATAGGTTGTGGGCAGGGCACTGAGAGCACTGTTAGAGTGAGGCCTTCCATGTTTTCCAAAGCTCAGGTCGAGCATGATCTCATCATGTCTCTCCCTTCCAGACCCTGGAACCTCCTACTTTCAAAAATGCAGTAGTTGGACAGTACCCCTTACTGTCAACCCCACACCGCTGCTCTTCCACCCCATCACTGCTGGACGCCATTAGTTCTGGGTGTCCATGACTGTCCCTCTGTGCATCTGCTTATTTAGGTGCCCAGAACTTGGTTCATATGCCCCTAAACTACCATTTTTAACAGTCCTCTTCAAAGAGGGATGTTTTTGTGGGGACATTTTTGTGTGAACAGTGCATGTGAGCCTCCCCCTGGAACACTAACCTGATACCAGGCTTTCCATGTCAATAACTTCAACACAGAAATATATGACCCAGTCTCCCCACCTGCCCTGGTGCTGATGACAGCTCAGAAGTGAGAAGAGGGGCCATAGAAGCCAGCTTTCCATGTGTCCAGAGAAGCCAGTGTCCAACCCAAACTTGCTTTCTACAGCAGTGGCCAGGGGAGGTGTGGAGAAAACCGACCAGATATATTGGAATGACTAACCTTCCCACCTCACTGGGCTGTGGGTGAGTCACTCTGATACCTCTCTCCATGACTCCAATGGGCTTGAGCAGGGAGGGTCACCTAGCCATGATAATTCAGTTTCCCAAGCCTCTTCCACTCACATCCCCTGTGGTTTCCATTCTGGGTCACCTTGGGAGGGTCACCTGGACATCTATTTAGCTAATATTGTTTTAAAACTGGTCTGCTTTGTACAGAGAATCACAAACCACCATGCAGATTGGTCAAAATTGAATAAAGGTTCTTTCAGAGCATGCCAGGCAAGCAGCTTGGAGCAGGCCTACACCCCAAAGAACTCCCAGCACTGAACTTTGGAAGGACAGAGTTTATAAATGCAAAAGCCACAACAACCACAAGAACAATCCAGATGCATGTAGGTCAGACTCTGTGGAGAGAGTCATTTTGATTGTTTGAAAGAATTGTTTTGATTGTACATTTTGGAATCATTTTTTACACATCAAGGCCACAGTCAGGGTGTACTGTACTGTCAACATAGACACAGCCTTGGGAGGCAGGAAGGAAAACAATATAAGCAAGTATGCCGTGGAGTGAGGTAAGAACAAAGAGGCATTTCTTTGACTCTTTTCCATTTCACCTTCCACATCTCTCCCTTGCATCAAGCAATACTGTCTAGGAAACCATAGAAGGATGTGTTCATGATACATGACTAAACAGTGGCAGGCCCTGTGCTTACTGGCACTTCATGCACTGCTGGTGTTAAGTGCAACACACCAGGAAATACTGAGCAAACCCCAAGTCCAGAGTTCCAAGCAAACACAAAAATACATGACTTAATTTCCCACCACCTAGCCCTGGTGCAGCCAAACTTTCAGGGGATCTGGTATCTAGAAGATTCAAAATTGAAGCCTTCAATTTCCAGCCCAGAGACTTGGGTCCAAGCACTGCCTCAGCTGGAGCAGATGTACACAGTGTCCCCTCCAGACCAGACTCATGCATTCCCTTCTCCCACCATGAAGGCTCAGGGACACAGAGGGGGATGGACAGCCCAGGAGATGATGACATGCTGTGGATGTGTGATATTCTGTGGTCAGGCCCTTTAGAAATATAGGGGAACAGGAGGTGGGACAGTGATGATAATAGAGTTCCATGCCCCAGAGCTTTACCTGAATCCATATCTAACCACTGCCTTCCCTGCTGGACTGTGGCTCAAGTCATCCAGGGCCTACCCTTGGTCCTTGGTCATCTTCAAATATCTTGTAAGAGCTCCTGCCTCAGGGTCTTTGCACTTCCCAATCCCTTGGCCTGGAGTGCTCTCTTTGACATGGAGATAACTGCCCCATTCCCTTCCTCAGTTTCCTTAGAGCTCAGTTTCCTGGTCCCACTAGCTCAGAGGGCACCCATTGCTGTCAAATTACTCAATCTGCTGCATCTTTCTTCATGGTGTGTTTTTCTAATGTATTTCCAGCACATGTGTATACATTTGTGAGTTAATGAGGAAAATATTCTTCACAGTTCTAACTGAAAGTGACTCTGGTCACTGGGGAAAGGTCTCAGTGGTGGTAGGACAGGGAAGGGCTTCATGTCATTTCAATAGTTAAAGGTCAATTGTATTATTGGATAAGGAAGACATGGGGGCCACTGAGGAGAAAGAGCCTGGGAATAAGCAACCTGAGTAAGATCCATGGTGACCTGGATCCTGTCATCCTGTCCCACATCTCATACCTGAGGAAGTGCTCACAACATCTGCAGAGCCTGGGATCCTCTAAAGAAGGCCATTGAATACACACTTGCCTCTCTGAGTGACCACAGGTGACTCTGGGAAGGAAACAGATCACAGATACTCACAGCTTCAGGGAAGTCCTTGTTGCATCCCTACATGGTGCTTTGAAAAGTGGACTTCACATAGAACTCTGGATTTCTACCTTCTCCTGAGGAGCTGAGTGGCAAGAAGCTGCACAGAAGTGGCCACACCCTCTAGATAGGGCCATCTCTCTCATTGGCCACTGTCCCCCAAGCTCTGGGCTAAATGACAGCTCCTCCCTCATTGCACTGGGCACTGGATGTCTTGTAGAGCTTAGCAGGAGTCCACATGTGTGCTCACACATGCCTTTATCAAACTGGCAGTTAAAGACAAAGAGGATCGCATGGTCCTGGGAGAAACTGGTGCTGGTGTCTGAACCCAGTCTCTCTGGGACCATGAGTTTCCCTCCATTAGGTCAAGCAGTTGGTGGGGACATTGGCAGCACAATTAGTTTACTACTGGTGGTCTCCAAACAGGAAGCACTCTCACCTCTGCAGGGGCTTTCTCCAGCCCTTGTCCCTGGGTTACAGGGGACTGACTGGGGCTAGCAAGGCCAGTGATGCTCCAGGTCACTCCCTGACCAAAAGCTCCCTTCTTGCTTGCATCCCATGTCTTTCCTTTTCCTTGGAGTGTGGAGGGTGGAGCTCAACCCTTGAGTTCCAGGTAAGGGCTCTGCGAGGTGTCCTGCCCTCCAAGAGGAACTGTGCTACATTGCTGTTATTCACTACTGCCAAACCTTTATCTCTGTCTCTGTCTCCATCTCTGCCTCTGCCACAGACTCTTTCTGTCTCTGAATCTCTGTCTTATCTCTGTCTCCTGTCAGAAGAGAAACACACCCTAGCCCAAACTGTCAGACCACACGCCTCTTGGTCTCCTGCAGTGTGCAAAAGGCAGAATCCAAAGAATGTGTGTCAGATCCCCTCCCTGCCCCATGCCTCCCACTGCTAGCTGATTTCCAGTCTCCAGGGATTTACTGACTTGTCCTCACTTACTAGAGGTATGGTAATGCTCACTTTAGGCCCAAGACTTCTTTTATCTATACACTTCCAGAAAATTTTCAGAATGTTCTGTCATTAAACTCAGGATGGTGGGGAAGGCAGCATGAATTCTTGAGTTAGTCGTGGGCTTCACTCTTATCCTACTACTGTCTGTGGGACTCTAACATTTCCGATACTGTTTCCTGAAATGTGGAGAGAATAACAATGTCAATATTGTTGTCTCTTCTGAGGTTGTTCTGAGTGTTGTCAGGGAGGCAAAATTTTATCTCCACTCTTAAGGGGTTTGTTTGTTTGTTGCTAATTCTGAGAACTAAATTGACAGAGACAGATCAACAAGTTTTACATGGACAGGAGCCTTCATAAGGTAGTGAAGACCCAAAGTCACCATTAAATACCTGAGTACAGAGCTGGTCAAAGAGTGGGTACATCAGGAAAGAGCAAACACATCTGTGGGAACCCTAAAAATGCTGAGTCTTCCTAGCTATGTCTGCACTGAACAGCCCTGGTCTCAACTCCCAGTCTTTGGTGCAAAGATGGTCACTTCTCCTCTGCTACCAGGAAGGCATCCTTTATGTGGTGATGTCCTCTCAGGCTTGGAGAAATAGCTGGATCAGGTGACTCTGTCACACCTGCTGTTTTTCAAGTACTCTTAACTCCAAGGAGACAAGAGGCTGAGCAATGTGTTTTGAGGTGACACACGTTATCCTTCAAGATGGATTGGGGAGACATGTGTGATGCCTGCATGTAATTCAATGCCAGGCATACAGCAAGCACTCAGTTTGGGTTAGCCTTGTAGAGTATTAAATGACTCAGCTTCTGAGTGTAGTGTAATCCAGGCTGACTTCCACATCCTGTTACAGCTGAGTTTGTTTTGGAATCTTCCCACAAAGTATTAAAAGAAACATTTAAATTGAGCAGTCCACTTTTATTTTTAATTGAAGGACTTTGCATCTTGCTTTGCTTGCAGCATCAGAAGACCTGCTCCTACCTTCCCCTTTCCACATGGGGAGGTCAAGGAGGAGAAACTTCATGAAACTGGGCATGTCCTCACATATCCAACATCATCTTAGCTCCACCCACTTTTCCACTGTTCACCTGCCTAGCCCCAGTCCCTATAGACACTGACTGGGCATGAGCTCTAGAGATCAGAGGATAGACCTGTAAGTAGGGAAGTCTGGGATGGTACAGAGACAAGGGTTACATGAGCCCAGGGGTGTGCACAGGAGGAAAGCAGTCACAGGTTTAGCACTGTGGTTTCAGGCACAGGGGTGTGGGCCTTGACCTGGACCAGCAGGTGACAAAGAGCCATGAGCTGGGGCCCAGAGAGGGGCCACTGGTGTCTTCCTGGGGCTGAAATTTACTTGGAAGCCCTCCCCTGACTTCAAGTGTCCCTGGAACATCAATGATGACATGGGATCAGCTGGAATCCACCTGCCCCCATCAATGCCTGGGCAAGGACCACTGTAAGAGATGTGACCTTCCCAGAATATAGGAAGACCTGGGGACAAACAGCAGCAATTAAACCATGTCCAAGCATGTGTACCTGTTGGTTGATACATGCTCACTATTGTCCCCATAACAATCCAGAAGAATCACACTGGATTCCGGGAACAGTTTCCCAAATGTTTCTTCAGTGATGCAAAGGGACACCACACCTGACCCCTGGATGTTATGAGATCAAATCAACTGTCTGCTGTTTTGGCTTTAGTTATGAATATCCAAGACTCAAGTATGGTAGGTAAACTCCAAATCAATTAGACAGATGTGGAGGAAGCAGCATTGAGCTTCATTAAAGGAGAATGAATGAAAAATCATGCTGTAAATTGTTTTCTCCTTTGCCTTCTACCAATGATAGTTGTACAATCTTCTGGAAGAAAACTCTACTGTGGTCACTCTCAATAATGTGGAGGTGGTGAGGGCCCTCAGGAGGGACTGAGCATTGTTATTGCTCAGTTATTGCTGGGTGTCATTGCTGGGACTCGAATATCACAGGTCAGTTCATCTCTAAAATTTCCACCCAGTCACTTCATGACTATTTTATTGTGACTCAATAGCACACTGTCCTTGGCAGCAGTGTCTCTGTTCAGCATGGCAGAGTCTAGCAGCATTCCTAGAGCTGGTCAAAGTGCCCTGGCCTGGTGGACCACATCTGCTGGACCTCTGAAGTCTACCCTGCTCCTCAACCTGTCTGCTCTGAACTTCCCATCTACTCGCTGCACCCCCACCTGCCAAACTACTCTGCCTGAAACATAGCTGCCCCTGACCTTCCCACCTCCCTTCCCACCTGATGCCAGACACCTCCCACCTCAGTGGCACCCCACCCTGCTCTGAGCCCCAGCACCAACCCAACCCCTGCAAGGTCAACTGGTCTCCCTGCTTCTGCTCTTGTCCCAGTCATCCTTCCCATCTCCTGCAGCCAGGGTCAATCTTTGATGACAGGAAGCAGAGGCTATTTACCTACTAGAACATGTCAGCAACTGCTTTGATCTCAGAAGTAAGGACAAACTTGGAGGCCTTCTGGGACCTTTGTGGCATGCCTCTACTGCCCTGGGTCCTCATCCCCTTCCTCAGCATTTAAAGCTCATGAATTGCACTTGAGAATGTTCTTTCACCTTCCAGTCACCATCCTGCTGACCAGGTCGAGGGGAAAAGTCCCAGGAGTTGCCCCTCTTCTGTTCACTGACAAAGCCAAGGCCACCATGAGGGGAGGGGGCTTGCTGATGCCTAATAACAGTTTTTATATCTTTGTTTTTGCAATGACCTTCTGTTTATATCAGTGGATACTGGTTTTCTATTCACAACCCAGAGTTACTTAGCATAAAATTGCAAGGCTCAGTTCAGAAGGCCCTAGGTTACAGCAAACAAAGTGTGACCAGTGTGACCATGGCTGATGCTGGAGACCTCTGCTCCCCTCTGCTCTGCACTGGCTGCTCTTCCAGGAAAGGTCCATGAATCATCACCTGGGTTTCCCCAGGATCTGACCAAGTCCTGGCCCCAAAGATGCTTACCAGAGTTTTCTTTCTTTTTTTTTTTTTTGGATTGAATTAAGCAGAGACTCCAGAGAGTGTTTCTCAAAAATCCACCCTTCACAGGCTTCCTGGTCAAAGTACACAATACAGACAGGGTCTCTGTGTCCCCTGTTCCTCTCACTGTAGAGAAGGAAAGTTGCTGGGGTGGCCAATGCCACCTTCACCCACCTCACAGCTGGGAACCAGGAGAACTACCTTTCTGTTCTGTCCCATGCTCATCCTCCCATCAAGGTGAGGGCAGGTGGCCACTCTGTGCCCTGGGACTGGAAATAAGCCTAAAATCATTTCAGGCAAGAACTCTCCAGTTCAGAGTACTGTCACAGCTGCTGTCGGGAGGAGCAGAAAACAGTAGATGATGAAAACTTTCCAGACCCCATGTCTGTGAGCAGCTGTCATGAGGAGTAGGGACATGTGCTCAGCTTTGGGGGCACAAGGATAGATGATCTGTGATTAACCACAGAGATTCAAAGGCCCAGCCTCCTCCTTATCTGCCATCTTTGGAAAGGTCTGGCTGCCTTCAAAGGCCTTTTCAACCTTCAGAGAGGGGAAGTCTGGCCTCCATAGAAGGTCAGGCAGCCAAGTACTTGCTGAGAGTGGGAGCTGATGTGGGAGCTGACAGATGCCACAGTGACCATGAGACCTCCTCTGTCACTCCCTGCAATTCATCTCTAGACATGCAGAGCACAAAGACACATAAATCCAGACATCCCCGCAGCAGGGATTTAGAGCAGTGAATATTAAATTTGACATTGGAACAACTCAATGTTGACCCAGAAAGTGGTTAAATAGCATGGGTTCAAGGCTTAGGCTCTGGGTGCAAATTTCATGCACACAATATACACGTGGAAATGTACATGCACATGTGTGCAGAACATGTAAACACACAACATGTGGGTAGATTCCCACATCAAGTGGTCTTTCTGTCCACTGTGCTCCATCACACCCACAGTTCCTTTTATTATTCCACCATTTTCTGTTGGTTTGTCATGTTTCATCAATATAGAGCTATAAGCCAAGCTCAGTATTCAGCTGATTTCAATCCTGGATCCTACAGTAGACATGTATTGATCCCAAGAGAGAGGCTGGTGCTCAGTCACCAGCCTGGTCCAGGTGAAATTCCAGGAGCGCACTTCTTCCTGTTCCCCACCTGTGTCTCCAAGGACCCCCAACCCCTTCCTAATCCTCTGCAGCTGTGTGCTCATCTGACTGTTGCAGTGGCTCCCTCTGTGGATGACCCTCTGTGGTCTCCCTGCTTCTGCCCTGAGTTCTGATAATCTATCCTCCACCTGGAGTCAGAGTGTCACATCCCTTCTCTTCTTGAAGAGCTTTCACCTAGGTCCTTAGGATAACACAGAAGTCTCCATATTCCATAAGGCCACATCAGAAGGCCCCCACAGACCTCTCCAAGCTCAAGGCCACTTTGAAAAGCTCTGCTGAGAAATGGGACTCCAGGAATGGTATGCAGAGTTGTCAATGCCCATCAGTTGCCCCCCGAGGCCATTCTAATAATGACCTGCTCTTAAGTACCAAATCATCAGTGCAAGCCCTAGTGCTGATTGCTTCCTGGCTGCAAATGATTTTTGATAACCACCTAAGAGTATCAGCATGTGTGACCCTCCACACAACCTCTTCTGTGAGCTTTAATACAAATCATGTACTGTGGGCAACACAGTTCTGGTTCATGATTTTAATAATGCATTCAAAATGGCTCCAGGTTCACTAGGGATCAATACTGGCGTTACAGCTGATTTCAGAGTCCCAGCTAGGAGATCTTTACATTTGCTGCCAGCAACAATATTCACAAACATCCAAACTCTGCTGCCCTTTGACAGTGGACACAGGTCACCACTAACCTAATGGATGATTGTCACTTCTTTCTACCTCCCAGTGGGGAAGTGTGACCAAGTCCCATGTCAGCAAATCCCATCACAAATAAGACTCTTGTCAGATTTAAATTGTAAGCAAGCAAGATGATATTCCAAAGAAAAAGAGAATTAAAGGGCTAGAGGTCTAGGGAAAAAAAATCTATCACATTCCACTGAATAACTGATCCATGTTGGTGTGGGGATACAACTCCACCCCACAGGGCTCTGATTTCACTCTCTGCTTTTCTTTCTGTGGTCATTTTTCTACTTCTTGGGGAATTTAGCCTGCAAGTCCTGTCCAGAAATAGACTTTTAGTCTTATTCATTTTAAACAAAAAGAGAGGTGTTAGGAGGAGACCAAGGACCTTGCAGCCGAGCTTCCTTATGGTTGCTATGACCTTGAAGGAGTCTGCCTGTCTCTGATGTCCTTGGGAAAGCTCAGTCCCTGCCCAGAATCCCAACTTGGGCACTCAGCAAGGCCTCCTGGATGGTGCCTGCATCCTCTCCTGGGGACTGTGATGCAGCTGGGGGTCTCCCCTCTGCCTCCCACCCCTGCCCCATCCTGAACACTCCCCAGGGCAACTGGATGGGTCTTCCTAAAGTGGGACCAGTCAGAAGGGACTGGAATAGGATGAAAGCAGCAGAACTGGAGGGGTCCCAATTCAGAGGGGCCTCACTTCCAGGCCATGGACATTCAAGACTCAAGTCTCACCTGGTGAGAGCACTTCAGTACCCCATTTCCCCAACTCACCACCCAATCCTCTCATGGCTTACAAAATGAGTGAAAACTCCTGAAGCAATGTAACCTGGTGCTGGCCCACCTCTCCTGCTTCCCCTATCCAGCCCCACCACAGGCCTCTTTCTATTGCTGGACTCACTTCTGCCCCAGGGCCTTTGCTCTGATTCTTTTTGACTATGAGTTTTTCCTCAGGAATTTTATGATGGAGTCATTCTTCTCTGTCAGTTCTGAGCATAAATGCCACCTGCTCCAAGGCCTGCCCTGGCCACCACCTAAGCAGTAGGAACACCCAGGAACTCACTGGGTTTTGTCTTCTGCTTCACTCACTACTACACCCAACTTATTACCTGGTACCCCTATTGGAGTTTGGCTTCCTAAAGTTAGAGACAGGGTTTGTGTTGGTCACAGCATGGTCCCCAACACCTTGCACAGCACACAGCACATGGTAGGTGCCATTAACAACATTGTGGACTTTCTTGGATCCACACCATCCCTGTACCAGTGTCTTTCAACCTGGTTGCTATTGATGTTTTGAATCAGATCTTTCAGTGTTGTGGGTGGGGGAGGGGGCTGGCACCTAGAGTGAGGGACAAGGGATGCTATTATGCATCCTGAAATGTATAGGACACCTCCACATGACTACACACTTTGGTTGGAGATGGGAAACCTGGCTTTCTTGTGCAGAGAGGGAGCAGAGCAGTCAGACTCCCAGAGGGCCTGACCCTGCTGTGTTTCACCTGTGCATGGGCAAGTGCTGATTATCCAGGGCTTGTGTGTCCTAGGAACTCCCTAGGCAGCAAGTCCATTATTCATTGCAGAGGCCCAAGGAGGCCAGTGCCATTACTGACCCTGTCACATACAAGAGAGTTGTTAGGCACAGAGTGCTTAGGTGAATTTCCCAGGTCCAGGGGGGCAGCATCCTGGATAAGGTTGGAGCTTAGAGCTCTGCAATGCACTCGAAACAGTGGGGTGAGACATGAGTAGACGGGATTACATAGAACAGCAAATGAGAAAAAGCACAGGGAGATGCACTGGAAAACACACAAATTGCCAAAGCATAACTCTAGAGAAGGTCTAAGGAACTCACAGGAAGACCCAAAACCAATGAAACAAACAGAAATTCTAAAGGAAAAATTAAAAACAGAAGAAACAGGCCCCCCAAATTACCCCATGATGATAAAATTTAATCCTGATAATCAATTACATTAAATGTTAATGGGCAAATACACCAATAAAAACACAGAGATTGACAGAGTATATTAAATTATATGTTATCCATCAGGAACTCACTTCCAATGTAACTATGGAGGCAGAAAAAAATGGGTGTTCTTGAAATTCCAGAAATGAAAGAATTTTGAGATGGGTAAAAAAAGGGTGTAAATAGAATAAACTCTTCCTCACTACTCAGGTTCTTAAGTAGTATGAGACAGCTGAAGCACAAATAGTATATGATGTTCAATATCAAATTTAAGACAACTCCATTTCAGGAGTTTGCAGGGTAGTGGCCTCATTGGAGGCCTCAGTGCTTTATCTCAGTGCTGAAACACTGATAACAGCATGCTGTGGCAGCCTGGGAGTGCACACATTGGCACCCAGGCAGCACTGAGAAGAGTATACAAGCCACTGCTCCAGAAAGTCAAAGTGGAATTGCAAGAAACCAGAGGGGAAAAAATAGAAAATAAATAATAGAACAACTGCCCTGAACCCTACCACAGCAATACTTAGTCAAGATGTCAATGATCTAAATATAACATTTGAAAGAGAGAGACAGTGACAGAACTGATTAAAAACCACCAGCCTATTACATGCTGTATATGAGAAGCTCACTCTAGCACAGTGAACTGGGGACTGGCAGTAAAGGAGGGGCACACTGTGTCATGTCATGAATTTAGTAACACAGCAGTTCAGGTTAGTGCCAGATTAGTGGACTTTACAGCAAAGAAAATATCTGGGATCAGTGGGGGACATGACCCAGTGAGAAAAGCATGTCTCCTCAATGATGTCTTAAATGGGTAAATACCAAACCACTGAGCTTCAAACCACAAGGACCAAAGATGAGCCATCTGAACAGAGAAAGAGATACACCTATGATCAGAATTGGAGGCTCCTACAATGAAGATATTGGCATTGGACACTTCGTATCAATAACTGACCTGTCAAATAAACATATCTAACAGGCAGGAGTCAGTAAGGACAAAGTAAAAATGAACAACACCATAATTGGCAGGATTTGATCAACATGCACAGGCTGCTTTGTGCATTGACCATAGACCACATATTTTAGCCAGGTTCACATGGAGTGTTTGCCAAGAGAGATCATCTCTGGGTTCACAAAGGAACCTCAACAACTTATAAGAATCAAGGTTGCAATGAGAATGAATGTTCCCTTCCCATCATGAAATGAACCAGGAGTAAACAACAGGACCCCAGGAAAAATTTTAAACATGAATATGAAACAGAACCATTCTATATAACCCATGAGAAAAAGAGGAAGTCCCCAAGGACATAATTTTTGAAGCCACAAAGGAAAGAAATTGCACTTTGAGTTTTAGAAGAAGAAAATGACTCCAAAATTATGGTCATTAATTTCAGGATGGTCATAATAAAAAATGTACTAATTTGATACAAGCTAAATTATATTGTTTATTGTGTGCATTTATGAATGTGTAGCAATGAATCCCTCCATTATGTTTGACTAAAATGCACCAGTAAAAAAAGTGGAAAAAACTTTTAAATATAATAATAAATGAAGTAAAAATTTTACTCATTTGAAAAAAATGAGTTTGGAAATTAAGTACTACTGTCCCTCAAAATGTCCATGATACCCATCAAAAAGACCTAAAACAGTCCACTATAGATAAGGGAATTAATTTGGGATGGAGTTAAAGGACATCATCTTCTTGTAATATCTCTTTTCCTTTTTTCCTTTTTATTTTCATTTGTTTGGTTTTTGAGCCTAGATCCCCTCTCTCACATTACCCAATTTTAACATTTGGGATAATGGAATGTCTATGCAACCAAGGACTTGATTTGAAAATAAGAAATATAGTCTGATACTGAACACACTCATGGTCACAAGTGAACTTCCAAGCAGCTTGAAAGAGCATGCAGAGATGTATCAGTCAGCCTAACACAACACACAATGACAACATCTTGGTAAGACATTGTGTCCTACACCCTGACATGTTCATACAGAGCACTGGATGATGCATGCCTCTGCAAAACACAGGAAAACTAACATTGCTCATCCTGAAGTTCATATTAAACATCTTCCAGAAGTCTCTGCTGTGTGATACATTAGTCTTAAACCCATGTGCAGTCCTGTGACTTAGACACAGACTTCTGACCCTCTTATTTCTGGTCTTAGGGTAGTCAGACAAGGAAAATGGCTTTGTCATACAACACAGTAATAACTCAAATTCTATTTTTATTTTTAAGTTTGACACTCAACCCTCAGCACTTTTTCACTAATGTTTCTTTCCAATCCTTTTGAAGCCTTACTACTGATCTCAAGCCCAACAGTAACTCAGTACATGCAAGCTCTGGTAAAGAAATGATCCCTTAAACTTGATGTTTATAGAAGGCATAAAAGAGAGAGAGAGAGAGAGAGAGAGAGAGAGAGAGAGAGAAGAGAGAGATAGAGAGAGAGAGAGAGAGAGAGAGAGAGAGAGAGAGAGAGAGAAGGAACATTGATTTGGAAAGATTTCTTAGACTATTTAAGACCTGAAGACCTGCTTTCCTTTCCCACACCCTAGAGTACCAGAAAGCCTACACAAGAAACATGGCAAAAGCATCATCTAGAGCCCTGGTGTTGTCTTAAAGTATACATGTAGCCTGGGCATTAGTGAGGGGAAAAGAACTGTACAAAACCAAATCAGATTTTATAGCAAGGTGGTAAAAAGCCAATCTCTTGGGACTGAATTAACTCTGGCAAATTACAGAAGAAGAAGAAGAAGAAGAAGAAGAAGAAGAAGAAGAAGAAGAAGAAGAAGAAAATGATCATCAGGTGGGTCATTTTAAATTTATACCCAAGCAAATAAATTAATTTTTCTGTGATTGGAGACCATGTTTTGCCCTCATCTGAGGGGAAGAAGTAACTCATTTTTACAGCCCTGGATATAACAACTGCTGGTCTTTATGCTCTCAATAATTCCTTGAGGTTGGTTCATTTTTGTTCTTGTTTTCATTTTTTAAGCTCTAAAAATGTTTGAAATTGAACTATACCCACATTAGTTGGAAACCTTAAATTGGTAGCAAGGCCCAACTTCTCTCCTAGAAACATTTTTTCCCCTAATATCTGACCCCAGCTCCTCCCCACACTGCCAGTCTCATATGATTCCATAAAGTCAAGTACCCACCACTGAATTTGAGTCCAGACATTATATTTTGTGGAATGACTAAAAATACCAGGCTACCTGTTTTTAGCATGGAGAATAAACATTATCTGTGTGTTTCTTTGGCTCCCAGGAGATTGTTTTTAGTCACATAATTGAATACCCCTCCTACCTGTCATGGATTATTTTTTAAATGCAGATTAAGAATATCAAAGGCCTGACTGGCCTCAGAAATAGAAATATACTATCCAGAATCAAAACTGATGCATGAAATATGCAACCAACAAAAGTCAGAGGCCTGGTTATTGAACACATCTTTGTTGAAGATTTTCACACTCCAACATGGTGCTGAATACCAGCCCTCCTTTCAGTTTAGGTAGTGACTCATAATTTATTAAGTGAATTAAATGAGAAATTATAATGGAAACTGGTGTTAAAGAGGGAATGAACTGATGAGATGAACTATACTGGAAAGACTCTTCATAGGATGGGGAAGAGTCTTAATTAATTTGACCAACTGGGGAGATTCCAAGGATATTAGTGATCATGGTCTTGTCTTAATTAATTTGGCCAACTTGGAAGACTCCAAGGATGTTAATAGTCATCATCTTTCTATTACTTTCTATTGTTCTTTAAACTGTTGGTTCAACCCATGTCAAAGACTTTGATGATACTGATGAAAAGAATTTATTCATGTGGTCCTTTTAGAGGGGTTATTGTCACTGATCCCAGGCTCTAGCAAACCCCACTCTGGACCTCATTCAATCACAACTTTCCCTATGCAATGAAGCAGTCATAAGGACCAAGGAGATAAGTTCACTCTTGGCAACCCAAACTTAACCTCTTTTATTAGTTGGTTTGTGTATTCCCCAATTCACTTGAAGCCCTAATCTCTAGTACTTATTTGGAATGTGATCTAATTTGGAAACAGGATCTTTGCAGATATAGTCAGGTCAGTTTGAGGGCAGATCCCAATTCAATATGAATGGCATCCCCATAAAAGTGTAAATTATAACACAGATATGCACACTGAGAAAATGTCATGCAAAGATAAAGGCATAGATGGAGGTGATGTGTCCACAAGAAAAGAAATGCAAAGATTACTGGAAAACCACCAGAAGCTAGAGAAGAAGCACAGAATAGATTTTTCCTCACAACTCTCGGGAATAAATTTTATTAATACTTTGACCTTGGACTTCTAGTCTTCAGAACTATGAGACAATGAGTTTGTGTTGTTTAAGGCACTCTGTAGTACTTTGTTACAAAAGTGTTAGCATAATAATACACCCTTCTTCTAGAGCATGCATGTCTAGTCAGGACCCAGAACCCTTCCAGGGCCTACTGAGGGCAGAATGTGCCTCTGTATGTGCCCCCTAGGCCAAAGTAGGGGCTGAGGGATAGCTTGTGTACATCAGCTTGCACACAAGAGAGGCTTCCACTAGTACAGGCAGTAGACAGAGGTGGGCAGAGAAAGGCTGCAAGCCTGGGCTAAGGTCCCCAGACCACAAAATCCAACAGAGAATTAAATTAATTATCCTTCAATTTTAAGAATTCTAAATTTGAGGGTGACGATATAGCTCAGTTGGTAGAGTGTTTGCCTAGTATGAGTGAGATCCTAGGTCCAGTCCTCAACACTGCATAAAAATAAATTAAAGGTATTTAAAAAAATAAAGAAAGAAAAGGAGACTCTTTTAAGAAAAATATTCAAATCAGAATGGCTAAACCAATGGCTAGATTAGGTAATAAAATGGCCTCCAAGGATAAACTTAAGAAGAGATAAAGCAGAATTAATCTGGAACATTGGACATAAAAATATTAATTTGGCAACAACAGCAATGGAGTTTTTGTAGGTCACATGTTTAAACAACATTGAGGGAAAAGTAATTAAGAATGTCCTGGATACAATACAGAGAAAACACAGTTTTATAAAAATGTTTAAGACATACTTGTGAGACCCCAATTAGCATTTCAACAAGAGACCTGGCTCTATTAACATATAAATAAATAAGCTCTCTGGACATCAAATGCCTCATAAAAAGAAAATTTTGATGAGTTAACTGTAACTGAATCAGAAACATACAGATTCCATTTTGCCTAATCTTCCACTAGATTTAGAAATGAAGGGGAATGCTGCTTAAAGCCAAATTCTTCAGGGGCTTTGCAGATTCCCAAATATTTTGAAAGCCATTGGCAAGGCCAGGCAGATCATTCATGGAATTCCATCTCACCCTCCTGAACTGCAGTCTCAGGGGAGGCACCTGCCCAGGGTGCATCCTGGGCAAGAAAGGAGAGGGGGTGAGCATGGGTTTTCATGTGCCAGACCCCTTGCCTTAATTGCCACAACTACTGCTTGCATGAAGATACATGCATGATGACTATTTGTGTCATGGGAGATGGGGACACAGAGGAGAGGAATAGCAAAGCAAGCTGCAAATTCTAGCTCCCCACCCCCAGGAGCAGCTAGCTTGGTGAACCTGGCCATGTTAGTAATGTCATGTCTCTTGGCCTTGGTATCCCCATCTGGAAATTAGGGCAAAGGTGCATCTAAGTAGCTCTCTCCTCCACTGTCTGGTGGTGATCAATATGGTACAGAAACCCTTCGAGTGGGGACTCCTGTCATCCCCACTCTAAAGCCCAAAAACTGAGCCCAGGAAGGATCCAGAGACAAAGCAGCAGAACCTTAATCTTCACTTCAAGTCTGTGGTTCCCTGAAAAAGGCCTTCTCACTACACACTGCCACTTTCCCCAAAGGGTCTCTGCAGAACTGATCAGACTCTAGAGTCCTGGAATGGTCCTCCCAGAAAGGTTGGAACTGGGTGCCTCCCAACTCATGTGGGTTGCCTGAGGGCAGTTAGGAGGGGTCATTCTCCAGGTTGTCCAGGGGGCCCTCTGGTACCAAGGACAGAATGATCCACACACTGCATGGAAGTGTTGAGGGGTGTCCCCAGTGCCAAAGTTCATGGTCTCCTGGTGTGATTGACTCATGGGATGACAGAGGAGATGAAAGAAGGAGAGAAATTTGGAATCCTGCTTCTGTTCCCATTCACTGTCTCTCCGACTGGTGCTGTGTCATATGACTGTAAGAAGAGATGAAGCAAAGTCTAAAATGAAAATGAAACAATAATGTAGCACACGGTACATAAATTAACCAGTAGATGACACCCAGCAGGTCATGAACGACTTCACACATGGTTTTATCAAAGGGGTAATTATAGCACAGGAAGACCAACACACATTGTTTCCACAAGAGAGATAGTGTTGTAAGTGATTAAAAGGGTTGAGGGCGGGGAATGTGCTCATCACAGAGACTGCTTGTGTGCTAGAATAAATTTTTTTTCAAATAGGAGCAGCACATGTCTTTCCAGTGTGCTGAGAGAGGGAAATCTTCTGAACTTCCTTGTGACTGTAGCCCAGGTTCTCTGTAAAAGTTCCATATACACACGGGTCAGAGTGGTGCTGCCTATAATCCCAGTGAGCAGGAGAATTAGGCAGGATGATTGTAAGTTCAAGGCCAGCCTCAGCAACTAAGGCCCTCTGAAAAATAGTGAGACCGTGTCTCAAAATAAAAAAAAGGGAGGGGGAGTGGGGATGTGGATCAGTGGTAAAGCACATTTGGGTTCAATTCCTGGTACCTAAAGAAAAAGAAAGACCTTCCCTAGACTCACTTGAGCATCCTTCTTTCACCTCCTTTGTCCAAAAATGATCTGGACAGTTCTTGGCATGTGGCTTCTTCACCAGAAAACTCACAGCCAAACAGTTATGAGGACTGAGCAGCCTGAAATGAGAAAGAGCCCAAAAACATACAATCCTATTAACAATGCATCATGATTGACCTTTTCCCAAGAATCAGCACAGGAGAAGATGCTCAGCATCCTTTAGTCCAGAGGCAGAAAGGTACTACTTCACACCCCCCAAGATGGGCATAGCCAGGAAAACAAAGAACACTCAGGGTTGGTGAGGACATGGAAAAACTGGAAAGCTTTGTACATCTGGGACAGGACGGACAGTGGGACAGTCACCAAGGAAAACAATTTGGACCTCCAAAAGTTAAATGGGCAAAGACCAATCAGTCAGCAATTTCACTCCAAAGCACATACATAAAAGAATTTAAAATGGATTCTCCAACAAGTACTTTAACCTGAATGCTAGATTAGCCATGCATACAACAACATGGGTGATCCTCAAAAAATTATACCCAGTGAAAAAGTTGGACACACATTACTATAGGTTGTGCAATTCCATGAAATTGCCTCCACAGGCAATCCATGGAGACAGCAGATTCCTGATTCCCACAGACCAGAGGGGAGAGAAATCAGAGAAATTACTTGCATGGGCAGGTCTCCCTCTCAGGTGGTGCAAAAGACACTCCAGTGTCAATGATGTTTGCACAACCTGAAGTGTGTTCAGCACTAGTGAATCGTCCACTTTAAAAGGGTTATTTTTATGTTACATTCAATTCCCTTGTTCATCAAAATAAATAAAAGCTGTCCTCCACCTGCCAGAACAAAGGACACTCGGTCTTGGAATCCAGCTCAATACCTACACCTGTAGTCTCCCTGGAGTTGGCCTCTCAAGTCCTGTCATTCTGGTCTTGAAACTCTGCTGAGTGGCTCCCCAGAGTGAGTCACCAAACCTGCTCATTCTTGGAAGTATTTTTGACAGATTGTGGTTGCAGGTGACATGGACCATTACAGATTTTTTTCCTATAACTTTATCTTCATTTCCCTCTAGAAAAAAAAATTCATTCATCAATTGAAGGGCATCTAAGTTGGTTCCACAATCTAGCTACTATTAATTGAGCTTCTATGAACATTGATGTGGCTGTATCACTGTAGTATGCTGATTTTAAGTCCTTTGGGTATAGTCCAAGGAGTGGAATAGCAATAGGTGTTGGTGAGGATGTTGGAAAAAGGTACACTCAAATTGCTGGTGGGGCTGCAAATTAGTGCAGCCACTCTTGAAAGCAGTGTGGAGGCTCCCTAGAAAACTTGGAATGGAAACACCATTTGACCAAGCTATCCCACTCCTTGGCCTATACCCAAAGGACTTAAATCAGCATACTACAGTAATGCAGCCACATCAATGTTCATAGCTGCTCAGTTCACAATAGCTAGATTGTGGGACCAATCTAGATGCCCTTCAATTGATGAATGGATAAAGAAACTGTGATATATATATATATATATATATATATATATATATATATAATGAAATATTACTCAGCCGTAAAGAAGAATGAACTTATGGCATTTGCAGGCCAATGGATGAAGTTGGAGAATATCATGCTAAATGAGATAAGCCAATTCCAAAAAAACAAAGGATGAATGATCTGTCTGAGAAGCTAATGATGATACATAATGGGGAGTGGGAGGGAGGCAAGAATGGAGGAAAGGTGGATTGAATAGAGGAAAAAGAGGGGTGGGGGGAAGGAAAAATAACAGAATGAGACAAATATCATTATCCTATGTATATGTATGATTACACAAATGGTATGACTCTACTTCATGTACAACCAGAGAAACAAGTTGTACCCCATTTGTTTACGATGAATCAAAATAAATATTTTTTTAAAAAAGAGAGGAAAAGTTAGCAAAGATAAAAGAATTAAACAGTACTATTAACCAAGAGGATCTATTTAACATTTATAGAATGCTCTTTCAAACAACATCAGAACACAGGCTCTCATCAACTGTCATGGAACATTTACTGAGATAAACTTTAACCACAGACAGAAAACAACAAACTTCAACAGATGTAAACCAATTCAAAATCATAAAGAATAAGTTTTCTAATCATAATGAAATCAAACTGAAAATAAAGACAAGAGGAAAACCTACAAACATTTAAAAATTAAGACATTTCTAAACAATGAGTGGATTAAAGTTGCAAAGGAAAGGAAAAAAACACAGACCTGAATTAAAATGATCAATACCACATACCAAAATTAATGGGATGCAACTAAAGCTGTGCCAAAAGGAAAATGTAGAGTCCTAAATGAATGCATTAAGAAAGAAGAAAGGTCTCAATAATCTGCTACTAGCTGGAAAAGAATGGCAAAACAACCCAACGTGAGTAGTAGGAAGGACATCATAAAATAAAAGCAGAAATCTGTAAATTTGAAAACAAAAAAATACAGCTAAAAATTTCTGTGGGGAAAAGACAAAACAAAATTAATAAATCTTTTTATACATGTTCTTGTCATAGTAAAACAAAGTGAGATAAAATAGAACTAATAAATCACTACTATCAAAAATGAGACAGAAAATATTACAACTCCCATACCCATTTAAAGGACAATAGAGAATACTGTGAACAACTTTGACAAATTTGATAATTGAGTTTGCAAATATCACAAATGAGAAATCACTAAGATCACAAAATCCACCCATGTAAAACAGATACCTTGAATAAGCCTATAACCATGAAACAAATGAAGTTTGTAATTAAAAGTCTCCTGAAAGCAAAATCTCCAGCCTACTTGTCTTTACTGGAAAATTTTACCAAATATTTGAAGAATGTATATTAGATTTGCACAATCTCTTTCCGAATAAAGAAGGAAACCCTTTCCAACTCAATTAATGAGATATCACTATGAAACCCAAACTAAACAAAGATGCGGGGGGTGGAGAGAAGAAAGAAAGAAAACTTAGACACAAAAATCTTCAGCAAATATTGTTCCAGTTGTGTAGCTCAGTAGTAAAGCACTTGCCTGGCTTGTGTGAGGCCCTGGGTTTGGTTCCACCACTGCAAAAAACTAAAAACAAACAAACAAAAAAACAAACAAAAAATTCAGCAAAATATCAGCATATTCAATTCAACACTGTAAAAAATTGGAGAACACAAAGGAGAGGAATTTATTTAAAGAATGTAAGAGTGATTTGATATTGCAAAATCAATTAATGTAATCTACTTCATTAACAGGCTAAAGATGAAAACGCCTATAATCCCTTCAACTGATGCAGAACATCCACAAAAAAACCCACACACCAACGCTCAGCAAGTAAAGAACAGAAGACAATGACTTCAACTTGATAAAGAGTACCTATGGAAAATAACAAACTTCAGCTTTAATATCACTATCATGGTATTCCTTGGTGGAAATTTGGATGCTTTCCACCTAAGAGCAGGAACAAGGCAAGGATGTCGGCTCTTGACACTTGCATTCAACATTGTGTTGGAAGTTTTAGCTCAGGCAATTAGGTTAAAAAAAGTGAAAACTAAAAATAGAAGAAAGAAAAAGCATGTTGATTATAAAACTATAAGTGAAACTGTCCCTATTTGCAAATAACTACTTCATAGAACATGGAAAAAAATCTATGAAAACAATGGAATTAATAGGTGGAATGAACGAGGTCACAAGATAAAAATGCATTTCTATATACTAAAAATAAGCATGCAAAAATTTTGATGATGCCATCTATAATCACCTCAAAGAAAATTAAATAATTAGTTATAAACTTAACAAACATGTACACAGGGGCTGGGAGTAAATCTCAACAATAGAGTCTTAGCCTAGCATGCTCAAGGCCCTGGTTTCAATCTGTAGCAAAACAAGAAAAAACAAATGCAAAACACATACATAATATGTACGCTGATAATTAGAAAATGTTGATGAAAGAAATTAACCCAAGAAAATGAATAACTACCATATTCACAGATCAAAAGCCTTAACACAGAAGAGCTGTCAATTCTCCCAAAATTGATCTATAGTTTTAAAACAATTTCTATCCAAATCCTAGCAAAGATGTTTGTACCACAAACAGGAAAGCTTATTTTAAAATTTAAATGAAACAAAAAAAGAAATAGAATGGCTAGACAATTTTGAAAATGAAAAATAGATATCAAGGATTGTTTAAACCGATTTCAAAACTTACTCTGTAGCTATAATAATCAAGACAGTTTGGTGCTGGGGGATAGATACATAGACTCATTGAATAGAGAACTCAGAAACAGATACACATGAATACACCCACTTGATTTTTGATAAAGGGGTCCCTAAATTGAGGAAGAACGCCTTTCCAACAAATGGTGCTAGTGCAATGGGACCTTCATCAAAAAAAATATAAACCTTGATTTAAACTTTATGCCTATAAAAAATTAACCCCAAATAATTACAGTTAATATATAAAGGGGTTAGAATAAAAGTAGGAGAAAATCTCTGGGATCTAGCAATAGATAATTCTTAGATTTAACACCAAAATATAATCCCATTTAAAAAACTGGTAAATTGTACCACATCAAAATTTAACACATTTGCTCTGCAAAACACCCGTGAAAAACTAAAGACAGCTACAGACTTCGAGAAAACATTTACAAACAACGTATTTGATCAAGAATGAGTACGTAGAATATATTAAGATCTCTCAAAACTCAACAGTATATAGAAGCAAAAATATCCAATTAAAAAATGGGCAAAAGAAGTAGTAGAGGCAAAACCCTCGGAGCTCCGCCCTCGGGGCTGGGCGGGCGGGCGCCGCAGCAGACTTTCTGCCCCTCCCGCGCTGGACACAGGCGTGCTGTGCGGACGTTCGGAATCCGCAAGTCTGGGAACCGTGGTGACCGCGGGCGGCGGACAGCTCACGGGGGCGGCGAGGAGGGGAGAGCGCTAGACTGGGGCGCGGGAGCCGGGCGCAGCCCGCTGGGAGCACAGGGGCGAGCCGGCGCGATTGCGCGGATGGAGGACGGCGTGGCCGCCGGTTAAGAGCGGCAGCGGGGGTTGGGGAGATAGCTCAGTCGGTATCAGTCGGTAGAGTGCTTGCCTTGCAAGCACAAGGCCGTGGGTTTGATCCCCAGCACCCAAAAAAAAAAAAAAAAAAAAAAAAAAAAAAGAAAGAAAGAAAGAAAAAATTAAAAAAAAAAAGAGCGGCAGCGGAAGCGGCCTAGGTGCGGTAGTGGCCTGGGGTGACGCTGCGGACCTTCGCGCCCTTCTCCGGTCGGCAGTGACTGGAACTTCATCAACTGCGAGGAAGACAAGGTGAACCTGCAGGACCTGCCCAGATCCACCATCGCCTGCCACCTGGACCCGCGCCTGTTCTTGGACAGCCTGTGCGGGTGAGGGTTGGGCCGGGCGGGGGCGGACCTTGTTGCCCATAGGAAATGGGGCGGGTAGCAGCACCGAGGTCGGGCCGCGGGAGGGGCGGGCGGGGCGGGCGGCGACCCCAGGGACTAGCATTCAAGGGCCCCTGCTCCTGCGGTGGCGCCTCGCCGCCCCGGTTCTCTGAGTGCCTGCCAGCGGCGCGCAACACTCAGAGGGGTTTCGGAGGCTCCGTTGGGCAGGGCTCCTGGCCGCTTCCCAGCAACGCCCTTGCATCTGGTGGTTATTCGAGTATGGGAAGAATTAGCACCCCAATTGTCCAGGCAACCCCTGGGTCCCCCTGGGGCGTTAGCCACAGACCTGCATTTACTCGGTATGGAAGGGAATCATCTCATTCATAGGGAGGAGGAAACAGACATTGAGCAGCAGTGTGACTCACTCTTCATAAATAAGACAACGTCTGTGCATGATTGGAAGAAAAGTCAGTGTTTGGGTAAGGATCCATGGTTGCTCATTATCCTGCGGTTCTTTGGCCAGTTTTGGTCAAATGGTGTTAAGAGGAAGGGGACCATTTTCAAAACCATTTTATGCCTTAATTTTAAAAATGAATTGTTATGTACTATTGGAGTAGTGGAAAATATTTTTTCTCCATCTGGTCAAATACAGGTCAATTTAAGTCTATATATAGATAGCACAATAAACATTATTAACAGCTCACTCTATACTCCTGTTCATGTAGTACTATCAGTTGTTAAATGTTTTAAAATTGAGTGCTTATTTTATGATTTTGGTGATTAGTTCTCCATTTTGATGAAGTACAGATGTGAATTTTTTCAGGCTTAGCAGAATTAGGTACCCTGTGTGATCCCTTACAGAGTTCTTCTATTAGTGAAGAAAATGGACTCACTGCCGCCTTTACTATAGCCCATGAACTTGGGCATGTTGTAAGTATCTTCTGTCCCCTCAGTAATGTGCCTTTTGTTTGTCATTGTGCAGAAAGCCTAAAATTCTGTCTTCAGTTAGTAGTGAACATGTTTGTTTCTTCATAAAACAATTTTTATCCCTGCAGTGCTACCTCTGGCTCTTTTATGATCTATGTTAGGTCAGACAGACTGCACAGATAAACAGACTAAGCAAAGAGCTAGGACTTGACATTTATTTTATTCACTCTGTTGGATTACATGGTGAGCACTTCTAGCCTCTGTCTCGTGTTACCCTATACATGACTGGGTACTGTCCACTACCATCTTATGGGAGGGCTTGCAGAGGCTCCTGGTTCTAGGGAATCAGAACTCATTTCTTGCTCTTAGAGCTCAGAGTCCCAGCAATGGACATAGCCTGTGGAAATTTCTACTTGTTAAAATATTTTTTTAAAGTCCCCACCACCACCTAGTACTCTGTATTTTCTCATTAAATTTGTAATTTTCTTATCTACTCCTGCCTTTACTAAAATTCTGCTGGTGTTCTATGCTGTAAGAATGGAGGCAATGGTTTCCCATAATATCCTCAGAGCACCCATTAAAAATCAGAAAGTATTACATCTCATCCTCTGAAAAACAATTCCAACTGCTTACCCAGAGTGTATCCTGAAGTTTCTTTGTTACTTCATTAATCAGGAATTGAGGCTAGAGTTAGCTTTATCACATTTTTTTTCTGATCATGCCTTGAGATGTCATTAGAGCTTTTGTAGAAAAAATTGAAATGTACATAAATTTTAGCTAACTAGTACTTCTTCAGTTCCCTATTATATCTCATAATCATCAGCAAGCTGCACACCCAGTTTTGTAAGTTTGTTGAGGAGAGCACCTGCAGACTCTGGAATTATTGCAGCAACATGTAGGAAGCACCATTTACTGGTCTCCAAAGCTGCCAGCTAGTAGAAGACTGTTCTCTCAGAGAGTGCTGTCTTACTTAGACATTTGTTTTCTTCCTTAGAAACTTTAGGTGTCTCTAAAATATGGATTAGTAAGCAGTTCAATTGAAACAATGTTTTAAATACAAAACCTCAGCATGCAAAAACCTGAATTTGGTGATTTTGATGATCCTTCTAAACTTGGGTTTCTACTTGAATCTGTAAGAGAATGTAGGATCTGTGGTTAACCTGCTAATTATTTAATACTTTTGCTATCACTGTGAAGAATTGGTTGTCCTTTGGGAATGTTTCTATTATTCCAATTCAATTGATTGTCATGTAATTATAGAACAGAAAGATTGATTAGATTATTTCATATAATACAAATGAATACTATAGAATGGTATGGAGTAAGGGATTAAATAGGTCTTTTGGATACTATGTCAAAAGTCAATGGTCTACAATGCAATGTGGTATCACTTTACCTCATATGTCCATGTTTATCTCCAGGATATCCTTGTTGAAAACTGCAGGCATTTTTATGCAAATGCTACGCCTATGTTGTGAGGAGGTGAACCCGATTCCAAATATTTTTAATTTTAGACTCAGATGCCAAGTCAACAGACTGTGCAACTGATCAAATGTTTACTTTAGTACTTCTCAGAAGTCATGTACTTCTAAACATGAAATTATAGCATCTTATGGAGAGATCAAGAGTGCAAAATACAATGTAGTACAAACATAAAATCTTACTAATGTGTATATTTTTGATTGTCTTATTTAATGTTTGTTTTTAATTTTAGATCAATGTTTCACATGATGATAGTTTTAAATTCAAAGAAATTGGAATTAAACATCAGTATCATGTAATGACCCCAACTTTAAATTACCACACAAGTTCTTGGACCTGGTCAAAATGTAGTCAGAAATATATCACTGAGTTCCTAGAGTAAGTCTAAATTTATGTTACTTTAGTTGAGTAATTATTTATTTATCAGATTTTAAGATTTGAAATGTGTATGTTCTTTTAAAGGGTTTAATTTTTGTTTAGTTTTTCATTGTTTAGACTTATGCTTACTTTCATTTTTTTTTTTTTTTTTGGGTGCTAGAGATCAAACCCAGGGCCTTGTGCTTGCACGGCAAGCACTCTACCGACTGAGCTATCTCCCCAGCGCCTTAAGCTTACTTTCACTGCACAAATGGATGTTTGACAAAAAGGGTGTCTATACATATTATTTCACTTCTTTTAAAAAAGGAGTTACCTATCATGTTTTTTATTTGAGCCTTTTTATATGATTAAAACTTTGGGGGGAACTTAAAGGTAATCACAACTTCCTTATATGTTTTTGAATTTATTAGGTCTTATTTTGGGAGGAGTTGAATGGCTAAAGTTTGAGATGACCCTAGAAAACAGAATAGTTAGTCAAGTGATAAGTTATTCAAATAGCTGTGTACAGTCACAGAGTGGTGGCACTAAAATGTAAGTTCTCAAAGTTAATGATCCAAAATAGTCATGTAAATTATATTGTGATGAATTTATGCTTATTACTTGTCATTAAAAATGTTTTGGGTGGTGTAAGGAATTGAACCCAGGGCCTTGTACATTTCAGCAGGTTCTCTACCATGATCTACATTCCCAGCCTTTTTTTTTTTAAGTTTTGTATTGCATATTTAAGTTCCATTTGGGAATCAAGTGCAAACAAGCACACTAAAAATACTTTGTAAACTCTGAGGCTTTCATTATGTATGTTGACATGCATTCATTTTTAAATTATGATAAAATATTTTTCTTGAAAATATGAGAACAGCAGCAAATGTGATAAAGAATGTTGTACTGAAACATATACCCCTGTATTTACAAGGTGTTATTTTCTGTCATTGGTACAGTACTGGCCATGGAGAATGCCTTCTTGATAAACCAAATGGAAGAATATATGATCAGTCTTTATAACTTCCTGGGTTAATGTGAACAAACAATGGGAGCTTATGTTTGGTCCTGGATCACAAGATAAGAAAAACTCTGTCCCTTTGTTGAAGTACTACCATAAAGTTGTAGCTATGATATATTTGAAAATTTGCACTTGTTCTCTTGAATGGAAAGGGAACTAACCACTGTTTTTATATCTCTGAGAAATCTGATATTTGACAGAAAGGGGGTAAAAATAAGAAACTAAAATTAGTTGAGTACTTGTTGTTTGCCAGGTACTATGTGAGATACTTAAAATTTTTCTTTGTTAATTCTCACAGATTCCTATGAAATATTCTCATTTAGAAAATGAGAAAAATGAGCTCCTCAGTATTAGTAAACTTTAAAAATTATAGTATTTTTATTTAGGTACTCTAAATTTGAAACATTGTAAAATGATACATTTTGTCTTTTGAGTACCATTGCAGTTGTACAGAGATTTTCACTGGTTCTATTTTTCTGCTGTTACTGATAAGTATGTTCCACTGAATTTATCCTATATATAGTTGGCATTTCAAGTAAAGAGTTTGTATAGAAAAAAAGTTTTCAAATATTTATTTTCAACTGACATTATTTTGAGGGGGAGAGGAAATGTAGATGCTTTGATACTGAGTTGTTTTAAAGGCCTCAGGAATATAACATACATTTTCTTTTACACAGAATTGAATACAGAAGAATTAAAGTTGCAACTTACTTAGTTTTCATTAAACTGTTACTTTATTTATTTTGAGGATTTTAATAGGTTATTTTCTTTTAAATTCCACTAAAATAACTGATCCTAACTGTTTTGTTACTGGGTTTATAATTATGAATTTCTTTTTGGTGTCAATTTAGGGAGTAGTTTATAATCACTATCACTGCTTTTGCAAATCCATATCTCATTTTGCCAAGTGTAGTAGGCAACTTTGTTTTCTTCATTCCTCTGCATACCTTTGCCAAATTATTTCCTGCCTTACTAGTTTGTGAAAATAATGGTCATTCAGGTTGTAAACTGATTTTGCTACTTTGATTGTGACCTGCTATGGTGACATTTAAACAACACCTTTTAAAACATTCTCTTTCTAGCCCTCTCTCTCATTTCTTATGTATATTCAAGGAATATCTTAATTGTATTAATTGTGTTTTGAAGCAATCTGGTTGTGATCATGTGTTAAACTCCAAGGACAAGAGAGACAAACGAGTGTGTGGTCGAGATAACTCTTCATGCAGGATGATGGCAGGTGTCTTCAGCAGTGCCCATTATGGTCAGCTGTGCATTTGCTTCTAGTTTTCCCTTTTATTTAATGTAATAGTAGGGTACATAATGAAGGTATAATAGTAACAGTTTGCTATATTTCTGTGTGCTCTATTCCATCAGTTGAAAATGATTATGAAAGAAATACTTCCTAAATATAAAAATTACATCTTATACCAAGTGTACTTTCAAATTAATGAATTTACCCACCCAAAACAAATATAATTATTAGAAATATAATAGGTGTCTTTTAAGAGTAAGAGTAAATTCAGTGTTATTTGACCAAGATGTGTAAATAGTCCCCTAGCAAATGTATGCTCCTATAATCTAAAATGTATATACTTATGATTTTTTTCAGGAAACTTGTTTTAAATTATTATCATTTGAATCACTTTTTTTTTTTTTGGTCTGACTTGGTCTAACTGTTGTATTTGTTAATGATATTGAAAATGTTGATTGAAGGTAAAGAATGAAACCATTAACTCAAATATTGGATCATAAGTATCATCACATTTGATTTCTCAAGCAGTATCTGAATTACAGATATTAAAATTGATATTTTACCTTGATTTTAATTTTACTCAAAATGTTTATGACAATGTCTCAGATACTTTCCATTCTAAAATTTTCTGTACTTTTTTTTTCTTTTTAATGAAATAAAAGCAGACCATTAAAACTTCTTACACAGTAAGTGTAATATTTACAGCTATGTTATTCAACATTATATTGTGTTAAATATAATCATGTGTGTTTGAACATGTGTTGGGTTATTATGAGTTATTTCAATTAAAGAGGTATAACTTAAAACTCAAAGATTATATTTTTACCTATAAAGTAAGCGTAGAACACTTCATTCTCTTCCATGCTGCTGGTACTTATTAGATGATTTGACATACTATTTTTCTGGTTGTTTTTATTTATTATTTCATGAAAACCACACAAATTTGATCTCCTTCTATAATCAATGACTCATACTTATCACAGTCTGTGGAAAAATATATTTTTGGAGGAGAAAAACACATATTTCAAATTAGGATTAAATAGTTAACCTTGCAAAAACTGTATTGTGAATTAATCAATTTGTAAATGGAGAAAAGTGAAGTCATTTTCAGTACCTTAAATGGCATTGGCCACATTTCTGTCCCCTGCTGTTTTCCTTTATCTTGTTACCTTTGCAATGTGCAATGTGTCAAGCTAGCTTTTTTGAAAAACTGTAGCTAACATAGAGTGGAAGTAGTGAACAGGAATATTTTATATTCCTGAAGAGAAGGTGAGTTGAAATTTTTCTTTAAGGTTGATAACCTACAACTAATATGTATGTATAGTGTATACCAACTCTTTCTACCATTTATCACATTATATTTAAAGAAGGATGCCTTAATGAGATAGAAAAAGGCACTGTAACTATATCAGGATCCATATTTAAGCTTTTATAAAACTTCTACTTCTTAAGTTTATCCAATGTTTTTAAATTTAGTGCATGAGAAGTATTACAGTTTCTCTCACCTGTTTATTAAGTAGGGGAAAATCATAATAAGAAAGGACAAGCAAAAACTTAGATTAACATAATTAGAACATAATCAATTATATAGTTCCCTGAGAGTATTTGGATAACTATGTAATATGAATGTTTCTGTGTCAGTAACAGAATGTTTCTGTGTTTGTTTCTTGTTTAATGTATATTTGATATAGTATTTCCTCTTCTTTTTTTTAATTTATTTGTATTGTAAACAAATGGGATACATGTTGTTTCTGTTTGTACATGGAGTAACAGCATACCATTTGCATAATCATACATTTACATAGGGCAATGATGTTTGATTCATTCTGATATTTTTTCCTTCCCCCCACCCCTCCCACCCCTCTTTTCCCTCTATACAGTCCCTCATTCCTCCATTCTTGCCCCCTCCTACACCCCATTATGTGTCCTCATCCGCTTATCAGTGAGATCATTCCTCTTTTGCATTTTTGAGATTGGCTTATCTCACTTAGCATGATATTCTCCAATTTCATCCATTTGCCTGCAAATGTCATAATTTTATTATTTTTATAGCTGATTAATATTCCATTATAAATATATACCACAGTTTCTTTATCCATTCATCAATTGAAGGACATCTAGGTTGGTTCCACAGTCTGTGTATTGTGAATTGAGCAGCTATGAACAATGATGTGGCTGTATCTCTGTAGTACGCTGATTTTACGTCCTTTGGGTATAGGCCAAGGAATGGGAAAGCTGGGTCAAATGGTAGGTCCATTCCAAGTTTTCTAAGGAATCTCCACCCTGCTTTCCAGAGGGGCTGCAAATTAGTGCAGCCCCACCAGCAATGTATGTGTCTACCTTTTTCCCCACATCCTCTCCAACACCTATTGTTGCTTTTATCCTTGATAATCACCATCCTAATTGGGGTGAGATGGAAACTTAGTGTAGTTTTGATTTTCATTTCTCTTATTACTAAAGATGGTGAACATTTTTTATATGTTTGTTGATTGCTTGTAGAGCTTCTGTAAAGTGTCTGTTCATATCCTTAGCCCATTTGTTGATTGGGTTATTTGTAGTCTTCATGTAGAGTTTTTTGAGTTCTTTATACATTCAGCAATTTAGTGCTCTATCTGAAGTATGACTGGCAAAGATATTCTCCCACTCTGTAGGCTCTCTCTTTGTATTGCAGATAGTTTTCTTTGCTGAGAGAAAGCTATTCAGTTTGAATCTATCCCAGTTATTGATTCTTGCTTTTATTTCTTGTGCTATGGGTGTCCTGTTAAGGTAATCTGATCCTAAGCCAACAAGGTGAAGATTTGGACCTACTTTTTCTTCTATAAGATTGCAGGGTCTCCGGTCTGATTTCAAGGTTTTGATCCATTGTGAGTTGATTTTTGTGCATGGTGAGAAACAGTTTCATTCTGTTGCATATGGATTTCGAGTTTTCCCAGCACCATTTGTTGAAGAGGCTATCTTTTCTCCATTGCATATTTTTGGCACTTTATCTAGTATGAGAAAATTGTATTTATTTGGGTTTGTGTCCATGTCCTCTATTCTTTACCATTGTTCTACCTGTCTATTTTGGTACCAATACCATGCCGTTTTTGTTACTGTTGCTTTGTAGTAGAGTTGAAGATTTGGTATTGCAATACCCCCTGCTTCGCTCTTGCTACTGAGGATTGCTTTAGCTATTCTAGGTTTTTTGTTCTTCCAGATGAATTTCATAATTGCTTGCTCTATTTCTGCAAGGTACATCATTGGGATTTTAATTGGAATTGCATTGAATCTGTATAGCACTTTAGGTAGTATGGCCATTTTGACAATATTAATTCTGTCTATCCAGGAACATGGGAGATCTTTCCATCTTCTAAGGTTTTCTTTAATTTCTTTCTTTAGTGTTCTGTAGTTCTCATTGTAGAGGTCTTTCACCTCTTTTGTGAGATTGATTCCCAAGTATTTTATTTTTTTCAATGCTATTGTGAATGGGGTAGTTTTCCTAATTTCTCTCTCTGAAGATTCATCACTTATGTATAAAAAAGCATTGGATTTATGAGCATTGATCTTGTAACCTGCTACTTTACTGAATTCACTCATGAGCTCTAAAAGTTTTCTGGTGGAATTTCCAGGGTCCTCTAAATATATAATCATGTCATCGGTGAACAGGGATAGTTTGAGTTCTTTTTTTCCAATTGTTATCCCTTTAATTTCTTTGGTTTGTCTAATTGCTCTGACTAGAGTCTCAAGGATGCTGTTGAATAGAAGTGGTAAAAGAGGGCATCCCTGCCTTGTTCCAGTTTTTAGGGGGAACGCTTTCAGTTTTTCTCCATTTAGAATGATATTGGCCATGGACTTAGCGTAGATGGCCTTTATAATGTTAAGGAATGTTCCCACTACCCCAATTTTTCTAGTGTTTTGAGGATGAAGGGATGCTGTATTTTATCAAATGCTTTTTCTGCATCTATTGAAATGATCATGTGATTCTTAACTTTAAGTCTGTTGATATGGCGAATGACATTTATTGATTTCCGAATGTTGAACCAACCTTGCATCCCTGGGATAAAACCCACTTGATCGTGGTGCACTATCTTTTTAATATATATTTGTATGCGATATGCTAAAATTTTGTTGAGAATTTTTGCGTCGAAATTCACTAAGGATATTGGTCTGAAATTTTCTTTCCTCAATGTGTCTCTGTCTGATTTAGGTATCAGGGTGATATTGATTCATAGAACAATTTTGGGAGGGTTCCCTCCTCTTCTATTTCATGGAATACTTTGAGGAGTATTGGAATGAGCTCTTCTTTAAAGGTTATGTAGAACTCGACTGAGAACCCATCTGGTCCCGGACTTTTCTTTGTTGGTAGGCTTTTGATGACGTCTTTTATTTCATTGCTTGAAATTGGTTTATTTAAGTTGTGTATGTCCTCCTCGTTCAGTTTAGGTAATTCATATGTCTCTAGAAATTTGTTGATGTCTTCGAGGTTTTCTGTTTTGTTGGAGTATAGATTATCAATATAGCTTCTAATTATATTTTGTATTTCACTTGTGTCTGTTGTGATGTTTCCTTGTTCATTCCGAATTTTAGTAATTTGAGTTTTCTCCCTCTTTCTCTTTGTTAGTGTGGCTAAGGGTTTATCAATTTTGTTTATTTTTTCAAAGAACCAACTATTTATTTTGTTAATTTTTCCAAAATTTCTTTTGTTTCAATTTCATTGATTTAGGCTCTGATTTTAAGTATTTCCTGTCTTCTAATTTTGCTATTGGTCTGCTCTTCTTTTCTAGTGCTTTGAGCTGTAGTGTTAAGTCGTTTATTTGTTGATTTCTACTTCTTTTTTTTGAATGCACCCCATGAAATAAATCTTCCTCTAAGTACTGCTTTCATAGTGTCCCAGAGATTTTGATATGATGTGTCTTTTTTCTCGTTTACTTCTAAGAATTTTTTTATTTCCCTCCTGAATATTATCCATTCATCATATAATAGTGTATTATTTAATCTACAGGTATTGGAGAAGTTTCTATTTTTATTCTGTCATTTATTTCTAATTTCAATCCATTATGATCTGATAGAGTACAAGGTAGTATCTCTATCTTCCTGTATTTGCTAACAGTAGCTTTGTGGCATGAAATATGGTCTAGTTTAGAGAAGGATCCATGTACTGCTGAGAAGAAAGTGTATTCATTCTTTGTTGGATGGTATATTTTATATATGTCAGTTAAGTCTAAATTGTTGATTGTGTTATTGAGATCTATGGTTTCTTTATTCACTTTTTTTTGGATGATCTATCCAGTGGTGAGAGAGGTGTGTTAAAATCGCCTAGTATTATTGTGTTGTGGTCTATTTGATTTCTGGAATTGAGAAGGATTTGTTTGATGTATGTGGATGAGCCAATGTTTGGGGCATAGATATTTATGATTGTTATGTCTTGCTGATTTATGCTTCCCTTAAGCAGCATGTAATGTCCTTCTTTATCCCTTCTGACTAATTTTGGCTTGAAGTCCACATCATCTGAAATGAGGATGGATACTCCAGCTTTTTTGCTGTGTCCATGTTCATGGTATGTTTTTCCCCATCCTTTCACCTTTAGTCTATGGGTATCTCTTTCTATGAGATGAGTCTCTTGCAGGCAGCATATTGTTGGATTTTTCTTTTTAATCCAATCTGCCAGTCTATGTCTTTTGATTGATGAGTTCAGGCCATTAACATTCAGGGTTATTATTGTGATATGATTTGTATTCCCAGTCATTTTACTCATTTTTGTTTTTTGACATGATTTGGTTTCTCCTTTATTAGGCTATTCCTTTAGGCTAGCGCCTCCTGTTGCTGATTTGCATCATTGTTTTTCATCTCTTCCTCATGGAATATTTTGCTGAGAATGTTCTGTAATGCTGGCTTCCTTTTTGTAAATTCCTTTAGCTTTTGTTTATCATGGAAGGATCTTATTTCATCATCAAATTTGAAGGTAAGTTTTGCTGGGTATAAGATTCTTGGTTGGCATCCATTTTCTTACAGGGCTTGGTAAATGTTGTTCCAGGCCCTTCTAGCTTTTTGGGTCTGGATTGAAAAATCTGCTGATATTCTTATTGGTTTCCCTCTGAATGTAATTTGATTCTTTTCTCTCATGGCCTTTAAAATTCTGTCTTTATTTTGTATGTTAGGTATTTTTTGAATATGCCTTGGTGTGGGTCTGTTGTAATTTTGTATATTTGGAGTTTTATAAGCCTCTTGTACTTGATTTTTTCCATTTTATTCTTCAGATTTGGGAAATTTTCTGATATTATTTCATTGAATAGATTGTTCATTCCTTTGGTTTGTTTCTCTAAGCCTTCCTCAATCCCAATATTTCTTAAATTTGGCCTTTTCATGAAATCCCATAATTCTTGTAGATTCTGTTCATGATTTCTTACCATCTTCTCTGTTTGGCCAACTTTGCTTTCAAGATTAAAGAATTTGTCTTCATTATCTGAGGTTCTGTCTTCCAGGTGTTCTATCCTATTGGTTATGCTTTCTATGGAGTTTTTAACTTGGTTTATTGTTTCCTTCATTTCAAGTATTTCAGTTTGTTATTTTTTTCAGTATCTCTAACTCTTTATTGATATGATCTCTTGCTTCCTGTATTTGGTCTTTTAACTGTTGATTGGTGCAATCATTTAATGCCTGAATTTGCTCTTTCATCTCCTCCTTCAATGCCTGCATTTGCTCTCTCATCTCCTCATTTTCTTCCCTGATTGTTTTAATTATGTACATTCTGAACTCCCTTTCTGACATTTCTTCTGCTGTGCTGTCATTGGGTTTTATTGATATAGTATCTAGGTTTGTTTGTGATATTTTCTTCCCTTGTTTTCTCTTATTGGTCAGCTGTCAGTGGGACCCTGAGATATTGCAGATTTCCTCTATTGGCTTATAGTGTCCCAGTAGATTTCCAGTGTATCACCTCCCAGCCTTCAGTAGCCTGAATTCTTGGAGGAACTTTATAATGCAGTGCTTCCGAAGAAAGCTGACCCTAGCCCCCTACTGGTTCCAGGTCTTGGAGCTGGCTCTGTGTGGAAAGGCTCTCACTGGGGGCCTGCACTTTGCAGCTGGCCATGTGGGAGGAGCCCACTGCTGGAGTGTGGAAGGCTACCTGGGGAAGACTCTAGCTGCCCTGCCCTGCTCTGATAAGTCACCCCTATCTGTGCCTGCTTCCCAGGCCAAATTTCACCCAGTGGGGGAGACTCACCCCGTGACTCTATTTTTGTCCAAGTCTCTCAATGCCTCCCCTTCTTGAGTCCTGGGTTCTGGAACGACTGGAGATGCAGTCACCCTCTAGGCAGCCATCTTGGTTCACCCTGTGGAAAGAGCCTGCGGCCGTAGTGGACAAAACCACCTGGAGAAGTCTCTGGCTGCCATGCCCTGATCCCAGAGGCTGCTTGTGGATCGAAACTCTCCGTTGGCTCGGGGACTTGTGGCTGGCTCTATGTCGAGAGGCTCTCACTGGGTGGTCTGTTACGAGAAGCTAGCCTTGAAAGGTGCCTCCCACCGCAGGGGGTCGGGCTACTTGGGTAAGTCTCTGGCTGCCCTGTCCTGGTCCCTGAAGCTGCTTGCGGGCCGGAGCACGTCATGATGGCTCCGGGACTTGGAGCTTGTTCTGATCAGAAAGGCTCTCTCTAGGGGGCCTGCTCCGAGAACCTGGAGAAGCTGACTGTGTGGGAGGGGCCCACTGCTGGAGTGCACAGGGCTGCCTATGGAAGACTCTAGCTGCCCTGCCCCACTCCGATAAGCCACCTCTATCTGGGCCTGCCACCCAGGCCGAGATTTACCCAGTGGGCAGACTCACCTGTGGCTCTATTTTAGTCTGAGTCTCTTAATGTCTCCCCTTCTTAACTCCTGGGTTCTGGAGTGACTGGGGATGCAGTCACCCTCTAGTCTGCCATCTTGGATCACCCTGTGGAAAGAGCGTGCAGCCGGAGTGGGCAGAGCCACCCGGAGAAGTCTCTGGCTGCCCTGCCCTGATCCCAGAGGCTGCTTGCGGATTGAAGCTCTCAGTTGCCTCGGGGACTTGTGGCTGGCTCTATGTAGAAAGGCTCTCAGTGCGCAGTCTGCTCTGAGAAGCTAGCCTTGAAAGGCGCCTCCCACCGCAGGGATCCAGGCTGCTTGGGGAAGTCTCTGGCTGCTCTGTCCTGGTCCCTGAAGCCACTTGCAGGCCAGAGCACGCCACACTGGCTCTGGGACTTGGAGCTTGTTCTGATCAGAAAGGCTCTCACTAGAGGGCCTACTCCGAGAACCTGGAGAAGCTGGCTGTGTGGGAGGGACCCACCGCTGGAGTGCACAGGAGTGCCTGTGGAAGACTCTAGCTGCCCTGCCCTGCTCCGATAAGCCACCTCTATCTGGGCCTGTCACCCAGGCCGAGCTTTACCCAGTGGGCAGACTCACCCGTGGCTCTATTTTAGTCCGAGTCTATCAATGTCTCCCCTTTTAACTCCTGGGTTCTGGAGCGACTGGGGATGCAGTCACCCTCTAGTCCGTCATCTTGGATCACCGAATTTTGTTTTTTCAATTCACTCTCCCCATTTACAGGCTTAGGGTTCATCTTCCTTGACTGTCAAAAATCTCTTCCAGGGCTGGGGCTGGGGTTCAGTGGTAGAATGCTTGCTTAGCACATGTGGGGCACTGGGTTCTATCCTTAGCACCACATAAAAATAAATAAAAGCATTCTGTTCATCTGCAACTACAAAAATATTTAAAAATGAATATTTCAAACTGCTTTTCATATTAAATAATTCTTTCTTTTGCCTACTGTGTTTTCTTTTATTCCTGTTCTTTTAGAAAAGCCTTTCAAATTTTTTTAATTTTAAAGTTTGATTAGGAAATATCAGAGATAATTAGTCAACTGGTAGTATATAGTTCAACTTTATAAACAGAAAGTTGATCATGTCACAGACTGCTTTTCAATGTAAATTTAGACTATTCTGACTAGTTATAACCATTTCTCTGAGTTTACTTTTGCTGTTGTGCTGCATACACCAACCACCGAATCTCAGTGCATTAGTAAAAAAGCATGATTGCCCATATCATGCTTTGATGCTAATTTGTTATGGCTGTTCTCTAATTTGTTATCTGTATCTTGTAATATTTTTAAAAAATGATGGACTTTATTATTTAGAGCATCTTTAGGTTTACTGAAAAACATTGAACAAAAAGTACAGAAATACTGAATATTCTGCCTTTTCCTTCCCTCTGTTACCCCATGCCCTTCACTTACCCACTCCCTCAATTATCATCTTGCATTAGTTTGGCACATGTGTGTAATTGATGAGCCAATATTTATGCACTATTATCAACTAAAATCTATAGTTTACATTAGGATTCACTCTTTGTGCTGTATGTATAAATATGGTGATGGTATCACCCAGAGAAATTTCCCTGCCCTGAAAATCCCCTTTGCTCAACTTCTCATCTTGCCTCCCTCCCCTGCAATCTGTGACACCACTGATCTTTTTATTGTCAGACAATGCCTTTTCCTTTATAACTCCAGGCTGAAAGAGCAGTCCTTCCTGAGAAATGCTGTTCTGGAAGCAGAGAAAAAATGGAAAGAGGGCTGGTGGAACTGGAATAGGTTCCCTCCACTTTAGTCAGTTAGCATAAGGCTGATGTCAGTTGACAGGGGAGTGTTCTCCACAGGAAGTTACCACAGCATGTAGCAACTAGAGATATGCACCTCCCTTCAGACATAGTGGGAAAATATGGGGGATCAATAATACCACTACCAGGTAGCGTCAACACTGGCCCTAGTCACTCAATTTTCCCCAGTCTTTGTCTTAGCCCCGATGTATTTCTTTCTACTTTGTACCTGTCCCACCTTACTTTCTCCTCTTCACTAAGCAAACTCCTCAATCATTCAGGATTCAGTTTACTTATTATGAAACATCATTCCTAAATGGATTAATATACTAGCATAGCTTATATGTAGTGTTGAACATTTGCCAGTCTATACCTTTTAATTGATGAGCTTAGCCCATTAACATTAAGGTTTATTATTGAGATATGATTTGTATTTCTGATAATTTTGGCTTATTTTTAGTTTTAATGTGACTTGGATTTCCTTTTTTTTTTTTTTTTTTTTTTGCTTTACATTTAGGGTGCTTCCTCCCTTTCCTGACTTAAATTGTTGTTTTCATTTCCTACTCATGGAACATTTTGCTGAGAATGTTCTGTAGCACAGATTTTCTATTTGTAAATTATTTTAACATTTGTTTATCATGGAAGAATTTTATTTCATTCTCAAATCTGAAAGTTAGTTTTGCTGGGTATAAGATTCTTTGTTAGCAACCATATTCTTTAAGAGCTTGAAAAAAGTTGTTCCAGTCCCTTCTAGCATTTAGTGTCTGGGGTGAGAAATATGATGATATCTTTATTAGTTTCCCCCTATATGTAATCTGATGCTTTTCTCTTGCAACCTGTAAAATTCTGTCTTTATTTGAAGGCTTAGCATTTTCATTACAAAATGCCTAGGTGTGGATCTGTTGCAATTTTGTACATTTGGTATTCCACAAACCCATTGTATTTGATTTTCCATTTCATTCTTTAGTTTTGGGTAATTTTTGGATATTATTTCATTGAAAAGGTTATTCATTCCTTTGGGTTATATCTCTGTGCCTTCCTCAATTCCAATAATTTTTAAATTTGGTGTTTTCTTGGTATCTCATATTTCTTGAATATTCCAGTCATGATTTATCTTTGGTCATCTTTATTTTTAAGATTAAATATTTTGTATTCATTTTGTGAAGTTTTTTCTTCCAAGTGGTCAAGTCTGTTGGTGATGCTTTCCATTGAGTTTATTTGTTTTTTTTTTGTTTTCCTCAATTCAAAGATTGCTCTTTGTTTTGTTATTCAGAATTTTTGTAAAGGCTAATTGGAGTCCAGTTATAAGGGGTAAGGGGAGAGCTAATAAAGAGGCAAGCACTCAGGATGGCAAAGAGAAGAAGTGGCTCTCGTGTGAAAGCCAGTCCAGTTTTTTATCCATTCTGGGGTCATATCAAGTTACCTAGGTTACATATTAAAGTTAGCTTTGCCCATGTGCAGATCACATAAATTTTCTGCTTCTTAGAGTTCACTAGTACCAAAGGTTATTATAATAAGAAAATGTCTCCAGGTCTCAATGATGGATGATTTGCAGAGCATTTCTAAACCATTGAACACAGTGCCTTCTGTCCTGAGAAGATTGCTCAACTCAAAGGACTTTCACTCCTCTCTATATTGACTGACCTGAAATTCCTACAACTCTGCTTTTTTTTGTTTTTTATGGTCTTTTGAATAGACATGACTTGTCTTCTCTTTAAGGAAGGTAGAGGGAGAAAGCAAAGCAAACATTGGCAAACAAAAGCACAGCATAATAAAGCATGTATCAATTAACATTCTCTGTGGGGGTTTCCGGGACCCCCAGCCTTAGGCATGGTCAAGATGGCGCCTGATGCTGAGCCAAAAGTGGCCAGCTATACAGTAAACAACCAGCGAATTCCAATGATTGGCTAGTTAACGATGTGACTAGAGCATGCCCCCCTCGTGTACCCATTCTATGCCTGCAGCTGTCCGCGTTTACCTCGTGTACTCTCCCCTGATTGGTTGAAGTGTATATAAGCCTGGTGGGTGGGAGAGCGGGGGAGAAGAAGTGGAAGAAGGGGAGGAGCAGAAGAAGCGGCGGCGGAGGCTGGAGCTGAGCTGGAAGCTGGGAGCAGCGCGGAAGCTGGAAGAAGCTGGGAGAAGGGAAGCTGGGAGTGCGCAGAAGCTAGGGGTAAGAGAAGCGTAGGAGAGGAACTGTGCACAATAAACTTCCAAAGCTTCAGACATTTGTCGTGTCTCTCTCTGCGGCCAGAGGGGATGCGATAATTCTCCAATAAAAAGCTGTTTGATCCATGTAAAATTTGGCAGCCATGAGATTAACCAATCAAATAAATACCAATCTCCATCATCCTTTTACATCTTCTTTACAATGTCTTTAAGATGATTCAATTTCTTTCAAATGTAGTTATTATTATCAGTTAAATTGAAACAACACATATTGTTAAAATCTTGGCATCCTATATGATGTAAAAATAGCAAATAATACAGCTCATTATCAAGGATAGTTTGATGATCCAAATTTCAGGAGAATAAACAATTACTGCTAATTATGGAGGCACCACCAACAGGGATACAATAACAGAGAAATAACATAATAATAGCCAGCATAGTTATAGAATTTTGGGTAAGTTTGGCAAGCAGAACTGTAACCACATTTTTCAGAGTACATTCTAAACCCATCTAGGATAACATTTGTTAAGAAGATGTTGTTAAATAGTTTATTTTCCTCCAAATCACTAGATAATTAGAAGACAGAGAGTCTCTTGGGTCTCTTGTTCTTATCAGAGGTTCCTCCTTTGAATCAGGATCCTCTTCATCCAGGAACAAATGCAGTTTGGGAATAAGAATGTGAAGTCCTTGATACCAATTCATGAAGATTGTCAAATCTGTTGACACATGTGGCAGGAATCCAGACAGGACCTGTAGAAGTAAGAACAGCAGCATATCCCCTCCCCATGTAATCAAAGGTGCAGAGTTCCACCATATCAGGTCTGGAACTCAGTATTTTACATAAATCTTTGGTAGTGGTTCCTGAGGTGCAAATGCCTGTCCAAGGAAGAGGACCAGAGATGTGTATTATCTTTAAAATGTACATTAAGAGTACTTATTGTGAAGAAGGAAATATTGGGAGCATTAACATGAACAAGACTAGGTCATCCTTTTTTCCCCCAAATGTGTCATTTATATTCAATTTGCAATTTACACACAGAAATGTATACAAATGCATACAACTTTTCTGTTTTACATACATAGAATCACACATTATAGTATTTTGTAATGATTTTCCCTTTGAACAATATATCATTTTTTGTATTAATTATTCTTACACTATATAATTTTAATGATTTTAAAGCAAACCATTATGTAGTGGTATTATGATATTTTTTGACCAGTCACTTATTGTTCTATTTGGGTTTTCAATTTATTATTATGTAAATATGCTGCACTAAATATTCTGGTAGCTGACTCATGTGCAATGATAATTTTTTTTTCTTTTACTAACAGCTACTGTAAAATAACTCAATTAGATTAACAAGTACAAAATCAACATACAAAAATCAGTAGTTTACATGTATTCAAACAATATTTAGAAAGATTTAATGTCAGAGAAGTTTTTATATATAACAATAATAAAGTGTATTAATATGTTTGTCAATAAAAATGAGACTTATTAAAATTAAAATTAAAACACCAGTGAAGCCAAAAAAATAGGCTTTCTACAAATAGAAGAACCATATTATTTTATAAATTAAACTGTAAGTTTAACAAAACCTCAATGAAAGCTTCCCAGTTTTAAGCTATATCACCTGATGCTAAATTTAATGAAAAAAATAAACAGAAATGATACCAGGAATAAAACACATCAGGGCATTTTTTATGAACTTAAATAATTTAAAAGGATCAAACTAGTCTATTAGCAAAACAGAATGCCCTGAAGTAAGTACACTCGGATACAAATAGAAATTGAATATATAAAGAGGGCATCATCTCAAATCATTGGGAAAAAGAAGTATTTAATAAATGTTATAGAAAAAAATAAAGTAATATCACTGCCTCACTTTATATACCATGATAAATTCCTTATGTACAAAACATATTTTTTAAATAACAATCATTAAAAATAAGAAGAAAATAAATGTTTTTCTCTACATATCTGTAGTTAGCAATAACTGTCTAACCTTGCATGAGTCAAAATCCCCAAGTCATAAATTATTTCACTGTTACATTGGGTTACATTAATATAAATTTTTTTGGAAAGAAGCATCATAAAAAAAAACTTTTAAAAAAGAAAACTAATGGAGATATTAACAGCTCATATCACAAAGGGCTATCCTTCCTAACCTAACATGTAGATTGACAAAATCATGACCATTTTGAGACAGAAAAATTTGATTGATAATTTTAAGTTATTAACATTCAGGGTTATTATTGAGATATGATTTGTATTCCCAGTCATCATGGCTTATTTTTTATTTTTAAGTTGACCTGCTTTCTCCTTTGATTGACTTTTCCTTTAGGGTAGTTCTTCCTTTTGCTGACTTATAGTGTTGTTTTTCATTTACTCCTCATGGAATATCTTGCTGAGAATGTTCTGTAGTGCAGGCTTTCAATTTGTAAATACTTTTAACTTTTGTTTATCATGGAAGATTTTATTTTGTCTTCAAATTTGAAAGTTTTGCTGAGTATAAGATTCTTGGTTGGCAACCATGCTCTTTAAGAGCTTGGTATCTGTTGTTCCCAGCCCTTCTAGCTTTTAGGGTCTGTGCTGAGAAATCTGCTGATATCCATGTTGGTTTCCCCCTACATGTAATTTGATGCTTTTCTCTCAAAATCTTTAAAATTCTATCTTTATTTTCAATGTTAGGCATTTTCATTATAGTGTTCCTTGGTGTGGATCTTTTGTAATTTTGTAAGCCCCTTGTAGTTGATTTTCCACTTTATTCTTCAGGTTTGGAAATTTTTCAGATATTATTTCATTGAATAGGTTGTTCAATCCTTTGGTTTGTATCTTTGTGCCTTCCTCAGTCCTGATAATTCTTATATTTGGTCTTTTTAAAGATATTGATACTCTTGGATGTTCCATTCATAATTTCTTACCTGCTTGGTCAATATTATTTTCAATATTAACTTTTTGTTTGAGGTTCTGTCGTCCAAGTGATCTAGACTGTTGGTGATACTTTCCATTGAGGTTTTTATTTGGTTTATTGTTTTCTTCATTTCAAGAATTTCTGTTTGGTTTCTTTTGATAATCCTTGTCTCTTTGTTGAAATGATCTTTTATCTCCTGCAATTTCTCTTTCAACTGTTTATTGGAGTGACTGTTCATTGCCCACATTTGTTTTCTTATCTCATCCTTTGCTTCAAAATCATTTTAATTAAGTGTATTTTGAACTCGCTTTCTGACATTTCTTCTAGTATGCTGTCATTGGATTCTATTAATATAGAACCTTGGTTTGGAATACTTTCTTCTCTTGTTCTTTCATGTTGGTCATGTATCTTCCTATCTAGCAGTGCAGATCTGGGGTATAGCATTTTCCTCCCTACAGACTTGTAGTGACCATGAAGGTTTCCAAAACCTCTTCTTTAAGGGGGAGATCAATATTAGCAAAAATCAGTACAGATAATATGTACCACTATACCAAATACCCCCTATGAAGACATTAAGAGTGTTATAATAAACACAGAAGATGAGTTTGATTATTATCTACAATATGCCAAATAGGTTTGCAATGAGACTACAATTTCTAATGGTAGACTAAGAGGATGGGGAGGGGTGTAGGATGTAACTATTAATGGGATAAATTAGAGTGTATAGAAGTACTAGATCATAGAAAGAGTGAAAATGAAATCAAAAGAAGTTGGTTGTTAGCATAAGAAAATGAAGAAAGAGACTCTGAGGAAACAGGTAAACAAAAGGAAATAGAGTGAGAAAGATAAAGAAAAAACTGAAAAAAAAATTCAAAAGGAGAAAAAACCTACACTATAACAGTCACATACTACTCACACCTCTCAGTCTTCAGTATCCTGATGAAAGAGAGGTACTTGAAAATGAGCTTCCAGTCTCTAGTAGGTGTATCAGGGTGGTATTGCCCCACCTAAAGATGGTGGCTTTCACTTCCAGGATAATCCAAGATGGCTGTACTGCCTTCCAAATATGTTGGCAAATGGAGAGCTGCAGTGCAGGGCACAGGTGCCAAGTTTGGGTGGGGAACATTCAGTCAGGTCAGTGGTCCTGGAGGTGTGATGTGTTCAATCTGGATGGGAGTCCTGTAGGTATTGTTTGTTGTCCCAAAATGGTGGCAGCCACATGTAACCAAACCTGTTGGTACTGTGACAGTGGACTTCCAGGCAATAGTGGTCAACAGGCAATCCACTGGTGGTCTTCAGACAACCCATAGGCTAACAATGGATGACTGGCAGGTGGACATCACAAGGGGGGGTGATGGGTAGGTGAAATGCAGGCAAGAGGCAAGCAAAAAGGCAAATGGTGGATGAGAGGAAGCAGTCAGTGATTGATCTACACTCAAAAGTAGGCAATATGCTGGCAGATTGCAGGTGATAAGAGTGGACAAATGGGGTAAATTGCTGGGGATCAATGAGCAGCAGAGACTGCCTCACAGAGAAACAGATTTTCCTCTCGTTTAATCCTGAGTTATGGAGCAACAAGGAATGCAACCTCCCTCTAGTCCACCATCTTGGATCTCTCACAAGTCAATATTGATGAATCTACACCATCAAGTCAATTTCAACAAAGCTAACCAGTCAAGTTGATATTGACAAATCTATCCCAAAGAGTCAATTTTGACAAATTTATATTAAAGAATCAATATGGACAAATCAATATTAAACAATCTTCCCTGACATTGCAGTATTGAATCTACACTGATGGGTGAATATTGTTGATTCTACCAAATGTGTGGATATTGACAAATGTACCCCACCCAGTCAATATTTATGAATCTGCCCCTACAGGTCAACATCATTTAATCTACACCTTTGAGTCAATATCCAATAAATCTACACTGATGGGTCAATATTGATGAATCTTCATCAATGGGTCAATATTGACATATAAAAATTGATATACCTACAATGACAAATTCATATTAATGAATTTACCCAATCAAGTTGATATTGCCAAATCTACCTGACAGGTTATTATGGATGAATCTACACTGATGAGTCAATATCAACAAATGTACACAATAGTCGAATTTGAAATATTTACCATGACTAGTCCATATTAATGAGTTAACACTTATGGATCAATGCCAAGGAATCTATCTCATCAAGTTGATACTGATGAATCTACCCTAAAGTGTCAATATAAATGAAACTATTTGGATGCATCCATATCAATGAATCTACCTGCACCAGTTGATATCAATGAATCTATATTGATGATTTGGTTTCAACAAATCAATACTGATAAATCTACACAGATGAGTTGATATTTATGAATCTACATAGATGAGTTGACATCAATGATTCTATTCAGTTTAGTCAGTAGAGAGAATTCACGATGACTGCTTCATATTGACAAATCTACATGAAATTGAGATAATTGAAGAATCTACTATGACCACTTAATTTTGGCAAATGTATACTGTTGAGTTGATATTGAAAAACTTACATTGATAAGTTGATATCAAAATATTGAAATCAATTAACTTTTACAAGTTGATATCAACTAATATACCCTGTCAGAATAATATTGACAAATCTACCTCAACATATCAATATCAAAAAATCTACACTGACAAGTAGATATCAAGGAATGTCACCCAGGAAGTCATAATTGATGAATCTACACAGATGAGTTGACATCAACATAAGTATACAGGTGAGAAGATATTGACAAATCTACCCCATCAATATTGACATATCCACATTGAAGAATTGTCATTAACAAATCAACATCAGGCAATCTACCCTGATGGGTAGATAATGATGAATCTATATCTTCAATATTATATCAATGAATTTACATATTTGAGTCAATATGGACAAATCTAGACCAATGGGTCAATTCTAAAAAATCTACACTGATGAGTCAATGTTGATGGATATGTCAAGATGAATGAATTTCAATGAATCTATCCTGATGAGTTGATGTGAAAAAATCTACACCATTGATTCAATATCAAAAAATCTATAACAAAGAGTCAATATCAGCAAATCTAACCCACAAGTTGATATTGAAAAATCTACCTGGCAGAGTCAGTGTTGATGAATGTATCCCAAGTGCTTATCCTGATGAAACTACATCTACTAATTGATACTGACAATTCAATATCTGATGAATTGTAAATGAGTAATATATTATCAGAAAAACACAGCAGAAAAAACACCATGACAGTACAATATCAATGAATCTACACCAATAAGTTGATATAAATGAGTCAACACTGCTGGGGTCCAGCCCTAGCAGGAGTCCATGGGTTCCACAAAGGTAAATGGGGCACAGGGAGACAATGTCAGCGATGAATGGAGAATGAAAAACACAGACTCTAGTTCTGGTGCAATCAATCCCATTTTATTCTGGGGAAGGCTGGGTTTATATACATTTTTCTTCAGGCTATAATGGCAGTCTTCTGGTTAATACTAAAGAAGTTTCCAAAGCATAGGCAGAAAGCAACAACCTTACAGATTATCCTTACCTAATCACAATTGTTTTAAGAATATCTAACTACGTTGATGAGCTAATACAATGTTTATTTCCTTAATATCTAAACTCTATGTGACCTAAGACTATTCTTATTATTCTCACGGTTAAAGCAATAGACGAGTGATCTCATGTGACTATCTCTACTAGGTCCATCTGGTTAATATCTAAATTGCTGAGTTAAGGGCTACAGGAGGGCAGTGGTCCCAATGGTTATTGTGTACCAACGTTTATTATAGGGGTGACATATTCTTTGTAGAAAGGAAGGAATGTTGTGAAACCTTATTCTCTTACCTAACCACCACACATAAACAAAACCATCATTAAAATTTAACCAGCCTGTTGGAGACAGAGGCAGATCTATAACTATTTTCTTCAGAGGCTTTCAGGGACTCATTGCAAGGTTGCAAAATTATTTTTGACTTTGTTAGTGGTAAAGAACCATTGTTTTTCAGATTGTAGGTAATATTTTCTGGAATTTTTGTTGTATTCTCCTCATCTCCTTAAGCAATCCATTCAGACTGAAATGAGTAATATATTATCAGAAAAACACAGCAGAAAAAACACCATGCTCTGGAGCAAAACATCCGGCAATTTCTTTTAGGATGAGCCTTTGCAAACGTCCTCCAGAGGATCTTTGTCAAGCACTGGATGGAAATCCAGATGCCCCTGCAGCTCCCCGTTCTTTATTTTGTAAAGTGAAGGCCTTCTTTAATTTTTACTCTCTTGACTAGTCTGAGGATTACTCGGAGGATGACTGGAAGACAAAGAATTAAAATTAAAATACATACTCCAATCAAGCCATATTGTAATATTGTATTTAGGAATGTACTATTAAATATAGTTGTTTTTATATTATGAAATATTTGGGAGGCCAAATTATCTGCTGGAACAACCGAGAGATGAGCCTGACTTAACATTTTTATTTGTAGTTGTAAAGCATTGATATCTGGTGCTATATTAGTATTATTCCAAAATTTTTAAGGTGAGTTTTAACTTGTTCCCAATTAGTATTATTATCAACCTTTAAGGGAGTAATACAAATCCATTTTTAGTTAGCATGACATCTAGTGGTCATTCTAGTTTGAATATTTTGAACCTCATTTCCCATAAAGAGAATAGCTTCTTCAAGAGCATTAATTCTTGTTTCTAATTTTTTATCAGTTTGTTCTTGTGCTGCTAAAGGCACAGAGACATTATGAGATAAATCATTTACATGTGAAGCAGTATGAATTTCCTGTACAAGCGCTGTGGTCGAGAGAGCTAAAGAAGTGATTATACTGATTAAAGCTGTTATTCCTAGAATCAAAGCTGCAAAAAATCATTTTGGTCTTAAAAGTTCATTAACTGTTTTTAAAGTTTCAACACCTGAGTCATCATACCAAGATTCTATAAGATTAACTGGCAATATATCTTAATTAGGCTGATGTACAATTAAAAACACCTTTAAATCTTTAGACATGGTTGAATTAATACAATTAGTAAGAACACAATCATGGCAATAAATGTTATAAGCTTCCTTATTTTTAGTGATTATTTAAATTATTTATGGTAGACATAAGAATAGCATGAGGAGCATTTATACAAGGACATACTGCAAAGTCATTAGGTTTACTTAACTTAGGTCTTTGTAATAATACTATATTAGTAGCTGTTAATAGTTTATACAAGTCAGGAAAGTAAGAGAATTTACCATTTATAAGGTCACTCCAATAGATGGGTGTTACCTATCTAGGAGTAAACCATCTATGAATAGGCTCATTGGTAAGAAAAGGGTTAAAATTAAAATGTACCATTTTATTCCATCTTATCTTAAACCAAAGTTTATAATCAAAATCAGGAGAAGACACAGAATAATCCGTAATAGTAGTAGCAGAGCCTTGTGGCTTAAACTGTAGTGCAGTATGAAGAAAACCACATTCAAACCATTTTGGGAAATCTGTTTCTAAATTGAGTAGATTCCAAGATCTGGCTTTAGGACTGTTAAAGTCGTCACACAGTTTAAAAGGAGGCGGTAAAGCCACTGAAATATTTGTATCATTATAATTAGCATATCCAAGTGAGGTTATCTCTAGGGACCATACATCTCTTTCATTGTATTCTTCTCCTGGAGAATCAGTAATGTAAGTCCTATAACTTAAAGGGAGACATCCCAATGGCACATGTAGATTATCTGTACTAAAGCACATTGATGTCTCTTCAGTAATTCTATGAAATGTAATTGTAAATGCTATTTTATGTGGTATTGAAGAATCAGAAATCCCTCCAAGTAATTGAGGCTCATTAGTAAATACTTTAATATTAGAACTGCTCCAAGTAGTTGGATGCAGTAAGGGAGGATTTGGAAAATAGGTCCAGTAAGCTTTCCCTTCATTATCATAAGCATGAATAGGCAGTACCTGAGTTGAAATGAGAGCAATCAATGCAAAAAACAAAGCCTCTGGGGTTTTTAGGTTTTCTGGAGCTGTTCACCACATGTTCAGCAGTGGCAATCAGGCGTTTCACTTGTCCCCAAGTCGGCAGGTCTGAATTGCGAGTTGTGGATGTTTGTGCAAGACGCAACTTCTTCATCATAAATACTAGCCCATTTTTGTCCATCTAATTGGGTTGGTAAGGGATCCAATACTCTTTGTTCTTCCTCCTTCGAATAGGGCTCATTGTAGTGATGTATCAATCTGTCTGGAATCCACAAAGGTGTCTCCGCATCCTGTTGAAATACACAAGCATAGCCTCAACAGGATGTTAGCAAGACATCAAGTCCTCTCCATTTACCAGATAATAAATCTTTCCATTTTATTCAACTTTGTTTTGACCTTTTACTGTCCCAATGTCCCCTCATTGCAGTATTTCCCTCCTTGTCAGTATTTAGATGATTTAAAACAAATAAAACATGTTGTAAAATATGATGTGGGGAAGAGTATTTAAGTTCTCCTTTTAGTTTATTTATTTGTATTTTTAATCTTTGATGGCTCCTTTCTACTATTGCTTGTCCTTGTGGGTTATAAGGAATTCCTGTAGAATGAGAAGTATTAAACCTGGAACAGAAATCTTTAAATGGTTTTGATATATAAGCAGGAGCATTATCAGTTTTTAATTTTTTAGGCATTCCTAAAACAGAAAAACAAAGGAATAAATGTTGAATCACATCCTTGTGGACTTCCCTAGTTCTGACTGAGGCTGCAGTAACATGGGAAAAGGTATCGACTGTAACATGAACATAAGACAATTTTCCAAATTCTGATATATGAGTTACATCCTTTTTCCATAAGACATTAGGCAAAAGTCCTGGAGGATTAACTCCCATCTGTGGAGAAGGAGTAAATTTAGGACAAACATGACAATTTTTAACAATATTTCTAGCTTCTTCTCTAGAAATATGAAATTGTTTTTGTAAGGCAGATGAATTTTGATGATGATTTTTGTGTGATATAATAGCTTCTTCTATAGCTGTTAAAATAAAATTTTTAGTTAAGTGATCAGCATGGGTATTCCCCTGAGCAAGGGGACCAGGTAATCCGGAATGTTCCCAAATATGACCTGTAAGGAAATGTGAAGTTCTGTTATGAATTAGATATTGAAGTTCTTATAGCCTATGTATAATTTTAGATAAAATGTAGAGCATTGCTGTTTCTATGGTTGGAAACAGTTTAACAAGGTATAGTGAGTCTGTGTACAAGTTAAAGGATTGAGCAACAGTCTTGAAAGCATAGATGACTGCTTCTAATTCAGCTCTTTGTGCAGAAGTTTCTTGAGTCCATTGAACTGTGGGTTGAGAATTAATTATTGTAACTGGCTTTTCCATTTGATGACCCATCTGTAAATATTAACATAGCATTGTTAATTGGAATTGAGGAGCACCATTTAGGAAATATTATTTCTGTTTGAAGTAAAAAATGTAGTAAAGGTTTATTGGGCAAGTGGAAAGAAATTTTTTCCTGTAAAATTTAGAAATGCAATAACCCATTGATCATCAATTTGTAATAATTGGTCAAATTGTTCTCTTGTGTAAGGAATAATTATTTCATGCATTTCACAATCAAACAATTCTTTACTTCTAAATTTGGCCTTTAATATTAGAGAAGCTACCATAGTAGGATAAGACATTAACATTTTTTTCCTGATACTGGTAAGTGTATCCATTCAAGTGGATCATAAACAACCTGATGGAGTATGTTTCATTTTTAGCACAATAAAAATCCAAGGCAAGTTATAATTAACTTGTTGCAAGTAATGTTTTTGAATTGCAGTTTTAACAACTTCTAAGGCTTGTTCTCCTTCTTTAGTTAATACTCTACTTGAGTTAGGATCTGAATCACCCTTTAGTATTTCAAACAAAGGTTTTAAATCATTAGTTGAGAGTTTTAAATAAGGTCTAATCCAATTTATATCTCCCAATAATTTTTGAAAATCATTTAACATTAATAGTTTATCTTTTTGAATTTGTAACTTTTGAGAGCTGACACAATATGTTTTTATAGTTCATCCTAGATAATTATAAGTAGTTTCCTGTTGAATTTTTTCAGGAGCCACTATCAGACCCCACCTCTGTAAATCTTTAATTAAATCCTGTAATATTATTTGTAACAAATGGCTTTGAGAATGTGCAATCAATTTATCATCCATATAGTTAATCATATAGCAGTCTGGATACTTTTGTCTACAATTAATTAAGGCTTGATCTACAAACTTTTGACATAATATAGGACTATTTTTCATTCCTTGAGGTAATACTTTCCATTGATATCTGTGATAAGGCCTTTGTAAGTTAGGCGATGGTAAACTAAAAGCAAAATGCCATCACCGACAATGATGATGGTGATGGCAATTAGCTAAAGGAATAGTAAAGAAGCAATCTTGTAAAGCAATGACTATAATATGATAGCCTTTAGGGACAGCCACATGAGAAGGACATTCTCCACTAGCTGCAGATTATAAGGGGAAGTAGGTCCTAAATCTTTTACAGCCGCTTTTAGTTCTTTTAACATTTTAAAAGAGAGAGACTCCCAATGAGGCTCTCCTCCCTCATCTATATTCATACTATAGGGCAACAAATACTAACATCTCCCTGTTTTTGTGCCTTATTAACAGCACCTAGAAATTCTACCATTTGGACTTTCCTTTTTATTTTATCTGGGGGTTTAGGAAGGACCGGCCCAACAGGAGCCACCAAAGATGGATCCTCATTATGATATCTGAAAGCGGATTCTTCCAAGTCCTCCTCATCAGACAGGGAGAGCTGATCAGGCAGACCTTTCTCCTTTTCCCCATCTTCATCATCGTCTGATTCACTTTCACTTTCACTCTGAGTTTCCTCTGTATATTTTTTAACCGAGGCTGTCAGCAAAGGCTCCTTTTCTGATGTTTCTTCCAGTGATCTTACCCTTTTACTTAGCTGCTCACTTACATGTCTAGGGTCTAAAGAGTCCCTAAAAAGATTCCACAATGCAAAAGCATCAGCGGGGACTCTTTCATCGCCATATAATCTATGATGCATATGCATAGCATCGCCTACCTTTTTCCAGATTTTAACATCTAAAGTACCCTATTCAGGAAACCAAGGGGCACATTCTTGCACAAAATGAAAAAATATTTTTAATTGAGATGTTCCTACATGCATTCCTCTTTTAGTTAATAAGTGCTTAGCAATATCAGTAAATAATGCTCTTTCTTTGCTTTCACTACCTCCCATGGTAGCTGTTCTGTCTATCCCTGCCTCTCCTTTCTCAGCCTTCTCTACTGAGGGGTCTGCAGCACCCCAGGCAGGATCCTAGCTGTCTCAAAAAGGAAAGAAATTAATATTAATAAATGGGGAGTTTACCAGAGGGTCCCACGTTGGGCGCCACTTGCTGGGGTCCAGCCCTAGCAGGAGTCCATGGGTTCCACACAGGTAAATGGGGCACACGGAGACAATGTCAGTGATGAATGGAGAATGAAAGACACAGACTCTAGTTCTGGGGCAATCAATCCCACTTTATTCTGGGGAAGGCTGGGTTTATATACATTTTTCTTCAGGCTATAATGGCAGTCTTCTGGTTAATACTAAAGAAGTTTCCAAAGCATAGGCAGAAAGCAACAACCTTACAGATTATCCTTACCTAATCACAATTGTTTTAAGCACATCTAACTATGTTGATGAGCTAATACAATGTTTATTTCCTTAATATCTAAACTCTATGTGACCTAAGACTATTCTTATTATTCTCATGGTTAAAGCGATAGACAAGTAATCTCATGTGACTATCTCTACTAGGTCCATCTGGTTAATATCTAAATTGCTGAGTTAAGGGCTACAGGAGGGCAGCGGTCCCAATGGTTATTGTGTACCAATGTTTATTATAGGGGTGACATATTCTTTGTAGGAAGGAGGGAATGTTGTGAAACCCTATTCTCTTACCTCACCACCACACATAAACAAAACCATCGTTAAAATTTAACCAGCCTGTTGGAGACAAAGGCAGATCTATAACTATTTTCTCCAGAGGCTTTCAGGGACTCATTGCATGGTTGCAAAATTATTTTTGACTTTGTTAGTGGTAAAGAACCATTGTTTTTCAGATTGTAGGTAATATTTTCTGGAATTTTTGTTGTATTTTCCTCATCTCCTTAAGCAATCCATTCAGACTGAAATGAGTAATATATTATCAGAAAAACACAGCAGAAAAAACACCATGCTCTGGAGCAAAACATCCGGCAATTCCTTTTAGGATGAGCCTTTGCAAACGTCCTCCAGAGGATCTTTGTCAAGCACTGGATGGAATTCCAGACGCCCCAGCACAACACTTATGGGTTAATATCAATCTACTCCATCCAGTTGATATCAACAAATCTAACCCACTGAATTGTTATAGACAAATCTACCTTGAAGAGTCAATATTGTTTAATCTACCCTGACAAATCAATATCAAAGGATCAAAGAATCTTCAGTATCAATGAATCAACACCTATAGTTGATACTGATGAATATACCTCAAGTCAATATCAATAAATCTAACCCAATGGGTCAGTATGAACAAATCTACAGAGACAAGTCAATATTGATGGATATGCACTGAAGAGTCAATATTGATGACTCTATCCCAATGTGTTGATATCAACAAATCTATTCTGACCATTCAATATTGACAAATCTATACTGAAGAATCAATATAGATGAATCTATCATAATGGGTGAATATCAATGAATATACATTGTTGAATTGATGTTGACATATCAATATTGATAAATCTATCCTGATGGATTGGTATCATTGAATCTGTGTCAATAAGTGACTATCAAGGAATCTTCTCCATCAAGTTTACATTGACAAATTGAAGTAACAGGTTGATATCAACAAATATACACTAAGCATCAATATTTTTGAATCTACACTGATAGTTCAATATTGACAAATTTACCCTGTTGAGTCTATATAAACCAATCTACTCTAAAGATTTAATACCTATGAACCTATGCCAAGAGGTCAATATTGAGGAATCTACCATGTTGAGTTAATATTGATGAATCTACCCCAATGTGGCATTATTGCTGAATTTACATCAAGTCAATTTTGACAAATCTGTACAGTCAAATTGATATCAATGAATCAAGCCATCCAAGTTGATATTGAGGAATCTATTAAGTTGGGTCACTATGAACAAATCTACCCAGATGAATCAATATTGATGAATCTACACCAAAGGGTCTATATCAATAAATCTACCCAAACAGGTAGATATTAGTGAATCTACCCCTCCAGGTCCATATTGATTAATCTACACTGATGGGTTGATATTGATAAATCTACATAGACAAATCAATATTGATACAATATCAATAAATATACCTCAACAAGTTGATATCTATAAATCTACACTGCTGAGTAGGTTTTAACCATTGTAAACAGGTGAGTTGGTATTAATAAATTTATCTCAGTCAATATTGACAAATCTGCCCCAACCAGTTGATATTGATGAATCTACTCCTGTGGGCTGAAATTGATGAATCTATTTTGATGGGTTGATATCAATTAATCTACATTGACAGGTCAATATTGACAAATATATCCTGAAAAGTTGATATCTATTAATCTCCACTCAAGAATAGATATTGACAAATTGATTCAGTTCATCTGATATAATCAAATGTACCTTGATGGGTTGATGTTGATGAATCTACAACAATGTGTTACTATTGATGAATCTATCATGATGAATCGACATTGACTAATCTACCTCATCAAGTGAATATTGACAAATCTACATTGAGAAACTGATATAAACACATCAATATCAAAGAATATATGCTGAAGAATCAATATTGACCAATCTAAACTGACAAGACAATTTTGAAAAATCTATACCAAGGGGTCAATATTCACAAATCCAACAAGCAGAGTTGATATCGAAGAATCTACCCTGATATGTCAATATTGACCAATCTGTATTGACATGTTGATAATGATGAGTCTACCATGATGGGTGGACATTGACAAATCTACACTGGCAAGTGGATATCAATGAATTTCACTGACAAATCAATATCAATGGATCTACACTGAAGGGTCAATATAGATGAGCCTACCCCAAAAGGTGGTTATCAATGAATATTTCTCAATAGGTCTATATGTCTGAATCTACCCCAATGGGTCAGTATTGATTAATGTATCCTTATGCATCAATATCTATGAATCTACCCCTTCAGGTATGGGTTGATATCTAAGAAACCACCCTGATGTGCTGCTATTGGCAAATGTACCCCAACTGGTCACTGTTGATGAATCTACATTGACCAATCAATATTAATGAATCTACAAGTTGATTTTGACACATCAACTCCAATGAGTTGATAATGATGAATTGACAACAAGAGTTGATATCAATAAACTGACCATTTGATATTAATGAATCTGCACCAAGGGAAAATACCAACAAAACTACACCAACCAGTCAATATCAACAGATCTACCCCAAATGGTCAATACTGATGAATCTATAGAGACCAATCAATATGGATAAATCTATACCAATGAGCTGATATCAACAAATCCAAATTGATGAATCAATATTGACAAATTGATATCATTGAATATACAGTAATGTGATGAAATTGACAAATTTGCACTGATGGATCTGCATAGATATTTTGACGTGATGAATCTACACAGTTGAGTCAATATCAACGAATGATGTGACAATGATGTCACAAAACTGATGAATCTTCACAATTTGATATTCATGAAAATACACTGGATCAATACCAACAAATCTTCCATGTTTATTCAAATTTGATGAATCTACAGTGATGAGTAAAAACTGATAATCTACACTGAAGCATCTACACCTATAGTCAAAATCAAAAAAATGTACACCAACAAACCAATTCAACAAATTTACCTCATCAAGGTGATATCAGTGATATTACCCTAATAAGTCAATATGGACAAACCTGCTCTAACAAGTTAATATTCATGAACCTATCCCAAAGCCAATATCAACAAATATATATGAATGACTCAATATTGATGAATCTACCCCATCAAGTCAATATCAAATAATCTACCCTGACCATTTGTTATTGAGGAATCTGCTCCAACCAGTTATTCCTAGCAAGTGGCTCCTATATCTTGCAGAATGTTTGGGTTGATAGGAAGGTCTTTTGCTCTAATAAGGACTCTTGTTGGATCTGTAGTGTATCTTCGGGATTGAGGGTGATCATGAGGAAGATCAAGCCCTGACAAAAGTCTTGGAACTTTCCGTTCCCCAATTAAGTTGTGGAAAGAAGCTGGAGATTGAATTAATACCCAACATGCCTAAATGATTAAGTCTTCACAAATATCTGTATAAGAAGTGGTCATGGAGTTTTTGAATTGCAGAACACAAGCAAGCATAAGGAGAGTGTTGCACCCCAACTCCATGTGGGCAGAGTCTGTTGCACTGGGGACCCTCCTGGGCCTCATCCTGTGCATCTTTTCATCTGACCATAATTTTGTCTTTTCTAGAATGTCATCAAACATGGACCATACAGCATGTTGTCTCTTCAGTTGGTTTTATTGCACTTAGCAGCAAAATAGGCAGGATGCATATGTGTTTCTGTGTAACTTTGTGTTTTATTTTTTTCTATTGTGGATTGGTTGTGCATTCAGCTACAGAAAGTTATTTGGATATCTTATCTAATTAGCATGATAGATCTGATGTGCATAATTGCATGGTAGTTTTGGTTAGACATGCTTTTTCAGAGCACATTTCCAAATGTAGATTAATTATGGGCACACAGTTGAGTCATAGATTAAACTTGTTTTGCCTTAGAAGGCACTGGCACACCATCTTCAAAAGTGGCTGCATGATGTGTCTTTACAGCAATGCATGAAAATTCTGGTGTTCCATATCCTACTTTTTCAGGGTAATGACTTCTTAGAGTTTACCAGTGCTAATTGTAGTGTCAAGCTACCTCACTATTGTTTTAATTTATGATTTTCCAACATTATAAGACAGTGAGCATCCTCAACTATAACTATTTTCTGATTTTATAGTTCCTTGTTCAGGTGTCTGTTCAGATATGTACTTTTGGGCATTGGAGATTGAACCCAGGGATGATTAATCACTGGTTCACATCTCTAGCTCTTTTTTGTTCTTGTTTTGGTATTTTTACTCGAGACAGTGTCTCTTTAAGGTGGGTCTCAAATTTGTAATCCTTCTGCATCAGACTTTTGTGATGTTGGGATCATAGGTGTGCAACACTTCCGTTGGTAAATAATGTTAATTTATGAGTCCATGCTATTGGTATATTTCTTCTGTCCATTAGCTTATGTAGCATGTGTTAAAACTAATGACCAAGGGACAGATATGTCACTTTGTCTTAGAGAGATGATCCATTAAGTGTGAGGCCATGTGTTTGATCCCCAGTACATAAATGTACACACACACACACACACACACACACACACACACTCAAACACACCCAACACTAAGTCTAAGATCACATAGATTTTCATGTTTTTCCTTCTCTAATATAGTTTCCTTAAATTTTAGTTTTGGAGTATAATGGGTTATTTTTGGTATGAGTTTTATTTTGTGTCTAAATTCTTTTCATTCCATATAGTTTGCAAACACTTGCTGCACATATTCCATTTGAAAAAGATCATGAAATTGGATTTCAATTGAATGAACATAAATGCTACTTATGCAGCATTCCATTACTACAAAATCATGTTATGTAATTAACAAAGATAAAATAGTAGGCTTACAACTTTGGGTGAGGATGTTATGTCAAGATGCCTTTACTCCTCTCACTATTGGCAAGCAAAGAAAACTTATATGATAAGTCTTTAAAATATTCACAGTGTTGTATATGATGTATCCCTATACATGTATGCTGCTATAGATGGTTCACTTTGCTTTTCTGAGAGCCACATTGTTCTGTTATCTACAGAGGCATACACCTCTCTCTTGAAGATACTGTGTACCTCAAAGGGGATCTGGTTTCCATGCTTCATGAAGTACTTCACAGAAGAAATGAAGGTCGACTTGTACCCCAAGTGAGAATGTGGTCAGCATCTGTGGTCCAAGCACATGGTCACAATGGGGCTCTGTTACCAGTGCCACAGCATAGACTGGACCCTCATGAATTCAGTTCTGAGTTATCATTAGAGTACTGGACTGGGTGGGGCCACAGCTGACTCTGTGGAGGGCCCATGAGGAAGAAGAAGATACATCTGCAGGTGTTAGAGAATTTCCTTCTGTCCAGGACTGCTCCTAGTGAGCCTCACCTTGGAACAATCAGAGAGGTAAGAAACAGAACACTGCCTGGAACCCAGAGTGCATGTGCCCAAAAGACTCCACAAGAAACAAAAGGACCCAAACATGCCCATTAACTGAAATAGTACGGGAGGTAGCCAATCAAACCATGAAAAAAATTGGTCTATGACCTGCTTCTCTGGGAGGATTCCATCACCAATAAAGCAATTTATTGCATGGAACTATTCCTCAGTCATATACAGGGTTCCATTCCACTTGGAGTTTGGCCCTTCAAATCTGAACTGCAGTCTTGCACCTGAGACCAACCAAGTAGCACCAAAATCCCAACATTTTTGTCAGGATCACCATACCCTGAGTGCACAGGTATAGATGCAAGAACCTGAGGAGAGACAGATGTAGCCTGTACTTACTTGTTGCACCTTGGTAACCTAAGGCCAGAAGGTAATGTCTGTGGGCATTGTTTCTATGTTTTCTCAATCTTGGGGTTTCACTGACTGTCCTGGGTATCATACTGTGTCTTTAAACATTGCTTTTGCTTAATTTGGATTGCAGCAGGGAAACTGTGGTCATGAATATAACACTAAAAAATGTATTATTTTGTGTAGATGTGTCTGTGAGGACATCATTGTTTTTAAAAAATATTTGTTCTTGTGTTTTTCTGTTGAGAATTTGGTAAATTACACCTTGGTCTTGGATGCTATAGTCATGCAGGGAATAGTAAAACCTTCGGAACTTGTTACCTCAGTGCTTACAACAGGGGATGCTGTCCTTTAAAGTGTAAAATTCTGCACGGGCTGATTTGGTACAGATCCATATTGAGGATATTGTTAGAAAAATATATTGGAGGTAGGAGACTAGCATTCAGGCAGGTTTTATTGACATACTTGTTCATGGGGCTTTTTTGTTAAGATAGTGAATCTATCACCTTCTCAATTAAAGCCACTGGAGACAGGACCCATCACCCCCTTTCTGTGAGTTCTTATTTTCTCCTGTTTTGGATAGTTAAGTAAAGATCCCAGCAAGGGAACTTTGAGGCACTTTTTCACGAATGCCCAACAAAGAGAAACTATCACCAGCTGCACTTGTTAACATAACTGTTGTGTATAGTAACATGGAAACTGATTTAACTTTGGCCTAATATCATTAGATAAATGACTTTAGGATCAGGAGATAAAAGGAGAGAAATTTTCATGTCTTTGCCTTCTATCAGTTTAAAAACTGGGAATGATTTCCTGTTTTAAAACTCATTGAAGCTTGAAGGTGCCTGAAGTCCAGCACCATTCAGATTTACAGTTCTTTATTTTGGTGATTCCCCCAATTTTTTTTTAATTACCCAGTAAATTTCAAGGAACATTGAAGTAGTTAGCAATGCCCTATCTTGGGAGCCATCCCACAGGTGTAAATGTGTATATGGGTGTGGATTTTCAAGTTTTTTCAGGCCAGATGTCTATAATCTGCCTCCCCCCTTTGGTGAAAAGATAATGAATAGCAAATTAGTTATTTGTGCACAAGGAAGATTGTTCTTAATATCCTGGAATGGGTAGGTAATTCCTGAACCTCCTTAGGGGAAGGGAAAGATATCATCTCCGTGTATTTTATTCAACAGTGAAAACAGGCAGCTCAGTGAACAAGAATTTTGTTTGTAATTGTCCCTTGCAGAGAGTGGTCTCCTATTCCCTGTCCAGTCCTCGAAACTGAATTGTGTGTCCTTCTCACTGTTTCAGTTGCCTTAGCTCTTGAATCAATATTGCCTTCTGAAATGGGCCTTGTTTCCAAATTTTAGTTGAAATCATAGCAGGAAACTACCTACCTTCATCTGCACATAAAGCAATAGGAAGTGACTTGCAGGGTCAAGGTGTGGTAGCACATTCCTGTAACCCCAGAAGCTTGGGAGACTGAGGTAGGAAAATTCCAATTTCAAAGACATTCTTCAAAATGGTGAGGTACTAAGCAATTCAGCGAGAATCTGTCTCTCAATAAAATACAAATTGGGCTCAGTATGGGGCTCAGTGGTTCATTGCCCCTGAGTTCAATCACCAATACCCACCCTGTTTTGAAGAAGACTCAGACACAGGTCAGCTTGGCAATGAGCTCCTTTATTGAACATAGCAAGCCTTTTTATATGGTTTCAGAACAAAGAAGGCAATCTTCCAGCAGCAATGGTTAAGACCTTTTTGCTTAGGGAACAGCTACTCTTAATAATTTATTAATCTACTTTGGGCTGAAACATTCTGAGCTCTGCCCTTTTTCAAGGAAAGATAAAAATTCTTGTTTGCAAGTAATGTCCTTTTCTCAGAACATTCAAGACCTCTTAGAAGAACATCCTGTTTGCAGGAAAGTTCCACCATGGACCACAGAGCATCTTGTTTACAAGCATGCCAGCAGCCATTACTTCTGATTCTCTACATCTCCCCTTTTTGTTTTTGTAAATGCGTCACTGTAGAAACAATTTGAGAGGCCTCATTTTTCAGCTCTTGTTGCTTTTTCCAGCGCTGGAAGAGTAGATATAAAATAAAACACAAAATAATAATTATTACAGTATTATCAAAGGAAGTTGACAAAGCAGTGGATATATGGCCCAAAGGATTTATATTAGCAATACAGGAGGATAGTCCTTGAACAATGTCAGATCTGGTTATGTCAGGTAAGGTTTTACTAAATGTGTCCATGATGGTTTAAGTCCATGATTTCTAGGGTTAAATTTTGATGTCCAATCGAATGATTTCAAACCTTTTCCCAAGAGTCACTGTTGTTATATTGATCAGGAGTTACAGAGACATGAGAAAAATCCCAATCACATTTTAACACACTTCTTGTTGCTAAAATGGTCACTTGATCACCAAGCCATGAAACTGTGTGTTGAAAATTAAGTACATCTGTAGCTATTTGTGAGTCCAAGTCTTTTTGTTGTTGCCATAATAAATGAACATCTTGATGCCAGATTCACATGAAATCTGCAGATTAAATCCCTTGATAGAGAGCAATTCCAGCTACTGCAACAGTAGCAGTAACAGAAGCAAGAGCAAGGATTGAAGCTGTAACTATCCCTATTAGCCATTGAGTTCAGTTTAATAAAACTTGTACAGCATTAGATAAATGGGTAACAGATAAAGAATTAGACCAAAGATGAGTTAAATTAACAGGCATCCATAATTCAGTGCAAGCTTTAAAAATAACTAAAGTTATTCCCTTCTATATTTTCCCATTTAGTTTCATTCATACATTGAGGAGAATTACAATTATCACAGGAAATTGTTGTTGAACAGGTTCCAAAGCCCTAACTACATATTATTGACATAAAGTAGGACTATTAGCCATACTTTGAGGTAATACTGTCCATTGATAACATTTAACAGGTTGTTGATGATTATGTTCTGGGACTGTGAAAGCAAACTTTTCTTTATTTTGAGGTTGTGAAGGAATAGTTAAAAAAATATTTTAAATCAATAACAGTTATTAACCAATTTGTGGTATCATAGCTGGGGAAGGAAGCCCAAGTTGTAATCCTCCCATAGGGTTAATGCATTTATTAATTTCCCTTAAATCTGTTAATAGTCAACATTTTCCAGATTTCTTTTTAATAATGAATACAGGAGAATTCCAGGGGGAAGTAGAGTATTCAATATGCCCTGCTTGTAATTGTTCATTAACCAATTGTTTTAATGCCTCGAACTTTCATTATTTAAAGGCCACTGTTCAACCCATTTAGGAATATTAGTTAACCAAGTTGGGGCAGTGCTTGAGGGGATTGAACAGTGGCTATAAGTTTTTTGATGGAATATGTATATAAGCATTAAGCTGAGATAAAATATGTCTTCCCCAAATGTTAATGGGAACATTTATGATATAAAAAGTTGTAAAAAATCTGACAAGTTTTAAAGTATGGCAAGAAAGAGGACCAGAACTGATCCATACATCACTCATTGCTCCTAAATTATTTAGAGTTATTTGACATTTTTGTTTAGGCCATTCTTTAGGCCATTGTTTTTAAGGAGAAAACTGACACATCGGCTCCATTATCTACTAGTCCTTCAAAATATCTTTCTTGTGTATTTAGAGTCATAGACGGTCTTTGTTCTGTAATCATGGTTTCCCAGATAATATATTTTCCTGTACTACCAAATCCTTCTGTTCTAATTTGATTTTTAGAAGGAAATTGAAAAAAGGGCAATAATAAAATTTGAGCAATCCATTCTCCTTTGACCAGGGAAAGTGTTTGAGTAGAATATGCCATAATTAAAATTTCTCCTACAAAATCAGGATCAACAACTCTAGGAATAACATAAATACCCTGCAGAGCAGAGCTGCTACGTCCAAAAATAAATCCAAAACTTCTGGCAGGGAAGATCCATAAATACCAGTTTTAGTTTTATAAATTCCCCCCTAGGGATATCATAATATTTTCATTAATAGGTAAATCAGCAGCTGCACTTTGTTGAGTGGCAGCATATAGATTGTCAATTGTTAATGTAATACTATTTTGGGGTTGTTTGTTTGAAGATACGAGTCAGGATTGAGAATTGCTGATACAGGTGGGAATTGGTCCCCAGTATTGTTTGTGGGCCCCAGGGATGAGGGCCCTCTGGGTAATTTCCTGACTTAGGTAAGGGGTTTCCATCTTTATGTGTTTTAGAGTGACATTTATTTGTCCAATGTTTACCTCGTTTACATCTTCGACAAACCTCTAAGGGTAATTTCTTTGTCCTAATTGGAATGTTAACATTATCATTTCATTTACAACAATCTTTTTGAAAGTACGGACTTTCCCACAATTAAAACATGTTCCAGTTTTATTAGGTTTTAAAGCTCATGCCATTGTGGCAGCAAATACTGAATCTTGATGTTCAATTCCTCCCACTCCAGCACATGCTCTAACATATTCACCCAAAGAAGCATTTTGTCCCTTTAGTGGTCCCAGAATACATTTACATTCAGGATTTGCATTCTCAAAAGCTAATATTTGTAACAAAACTTTTCTATCTTATCTTGACCTACAGCTCTTATCACTGCTGTATGTAATCTAGCTAAAAAATTAGTATAGGGCTCAGTAGCTCCTTGAAGAGTCTTAATAAAAGAGGTTTGAACTTGACCAGTTGGAGCTATGTGTCTCCAGGCCCACAAAAAAAACTTGTCAGACCTGTTGAATATCTTGATCAGAGTATTGAACTGGCTCACATAAAGCTCTATAGTTACCTTTCCCCATTATTTTATCTCCCATAGGACCAGGGGGATTTTGTGTCTCATTTCCCAGAGCTTATTTTTTAGCTTCATCTTCCCACCAGCTTCTCAGTTGTAACCATTGAGATCCTTCTAAAACTGTTTTAGCTAATTCTTCCCAACCCAAAGGAATAAGTAACCTGGATGTCCCTAAATTTTCTAACATACCTAATACAAAAGGAGATTGAGGACCATATTGAGATAAAGCAGATTTTAAATGCTTTATGAATTTATATTCCACAGCTGTTTACTGAACATCCACCAGGTGGGCATTTTGAGGATTTTGCTGTCTAACAATAGGAAATAATTGAGGTGGATCAATAAATCCACTGGGAGGAGCAGGAAGGTCATCATCATCATACAACATTGTAAGAGGGAATGTAAAATGTTGATGTTCTCTTCCCATATCAATTTTAGGTTTTGTGAATGGAAAAAGAGAAGCATAGGAAGAAGCAGTAGGCATAAGAGAAGATTTTTGTTCCTTTAATTTCATCTGCTTTGCAAAAGCTCTCATCATTCCCTTCATATCAGAATCACTATCAGAATCTTCAACATCTTCTTCACTCTCTGAATTGGAAGATATAGATTTTACAGATTGTGGAGATTCACCTACCAGATCACATATATCTTCTTTAATCTCAGGATTTGCAATTTTCTTCTCTAACTTTGATTCATCAGTTTTTACGTTATGTTGAGAGCCTTTATCACTATTACTTTCCAGTAATTGTAATGCCAGTGTAATAGCAGTACAAAGCGTCCAAACTTTTAAAGATATTATGTTCCCTGCCTGATGTTGTTTTTGTAGTTCTTTTTGAACAAGTTTTCATTCCCCTAAATGTAACTGTAGTTTAGTTTGATATTGAAACTATTAACAATGCTTTTCAATAACTTTAAATAATTCTTTTAACATCTTTTGTGAAGTTTTTATTTCTATTGAATATAATAGCCCTTGCAGTAATTCTAAATACTGTTCCTTTAATGGTTGGAAATTCCCCATTTCTATCGCAAAAGTCCCCCTATAATTTTTAACAACCCGGGGTGCTTACACTTTCAGTGCTGATCCTGCCAACTATGCCAAATGCCATGAAGAAGATTCAGATGCAGGTCAGCATGGCAATGAGTTCCTTTATTGAACATAGCAAGCCTTTTTATATGGTTTCAGAACAAAGAAGGCAATCTTCCAGTAGCAATGATTAAGACCGTTTTGCTTAGGGAACGGCTACTCTCTTAATAATTTCTTCATCTACTTTGGGCTGAAACATTCTGAGCTCTGCCATTTTTCAAGGACAGATAAACATCCTTGTTTGCAAGTAATGTCCTTTTCTCAGAACATTCCAGACCTCTTAGCAGAACATCCTGTTTGCAGGCAAGCTCCACCAAGGACCACAGAGCATCTCATTTACAAGCACGCCAGCAGCCATTACTTCTGATTCTCTACACACCCCAATAAAGAAGTGACTTGCTGTGACCTGAGAGAAGAAACATAGCCTTTCCCTAAAGACATGGAGAAAATGAAGTCCTCTTCATGGTTACCACCATGATATTGAACAAACTCTTTGGCCAATTTACACCATCCTTTCTTCTTGATATAATTTGTGAATCAGTAAATTTTATATCTCAAATATTTTCACCTATCTTAGGCACTTAAAGCCGAATCACAGCAATTCCAGGTCCTTGCCAATTCAAGGTATTCCAGGCCTCTGAGAGATGCCACATCAAGTTTTTCCACAAACCTCTAGAATCCAAGCAGTGCTTTCTGCAATATGGAAGCAGACAAAAATCATCCAATGACTCCACCTTAGACCTGAAATCTGATGACCCCCTGATGATTTCTGTTTCTTAGTGTCAGAGGCCATTTTCCATATTAAATAAATTTGAAAGGACTCAGGGAAACTTAATTTTGGATGCAAAATGATTGATAATATTTTAATATTAAAACCACAGGGCAACTACTATATTAGTTATAAATGCTAATGTATAAATATTATATTAATACTAAAGGACATAGTGCACACTAAGGATATTATGTGAGTGTAGCAGTCACAGTAAGGGAAAAATTACTGTCTTCAATCACTCTGAGTGTATTATGTGAGTGTCAGGTTCCAGAGTGAGGATGTTATCTGAGAGCTAGAGGTCAAGTGTAATATTTTTTTAGTGACAGAGGCCAAGTGCAAATATTCTGTGAGTGTCAGAGGCCAGAGTGAGGAGCATTATGTGAGATTCTTGGGTCAGAGTTACAATATTATGTGAGTCTAAGTGATCAAATGAGGTAGGTTTTGGATTTTGTTTTGCTGAATATTCATGTGTGGAAAAGCATGATACTCACAATGATCTCAATCACACAAAATGAGATGTTCTGTATGCATACTCATGACCTAGAAGGCATGTTCAACTATGCTGCTTGCGAATGAATAACTTTTGTTCTTTGCTTGCATTTTTTAATTTTTTTTAGTAATTTACATATTAACATTTTCAAAAAAATAAATGCTATTTTTCAAAAAGATGTCAAGTGAGGATTATATGTGAATGTGAGGGTCCGCAGGGCAAATATTTTGTGTGTTTTATGCTACATGGAAGATAATACGTGAGAGTTAGAGGTCAAGGGAAAGAAGTTGTCAGAGACAAGGAAATAGTCAGCATCTAAGGGGCACAAGTCTTCTTTGTTTTTGAAATCACAGCATGGATTGGGAAGGGGGAGACTGAATCCACTTAGGATTCTATCATAATATTCCAGGTGAAAGGTAGTGAGGATGTAAGGCTGTTCACAGTGGGACAGGGCCAGATGACATGTATTTGAGGGACTCAGGAAATGCCATCAACAGGACAAGGGGACTAACTTGGGGTTGGGAAAAATCAGAAGTTGTGTATGAAGAGGGAAAAGAACAGAGTAAGCTCATGGGTAAAGAATTAAGAATTTATTTGGGAACATGTTAAGTTTGAGGATGCTGTAGAAAATTTGGGTGTATGTATTCAGCTGGAGATGGAATGAAGGAGAGTTTGGGGCTGAAGAGAAGTTAAGGAGTCATCAACATGTCAGGGATAGTTAAAACCATGGAAGTGGATACAGTCACTCTTGGAGAGGGTCTTCATTCCAGGGAATGAGGGACTGGGTGTTCAGCAAAGTTGTGGAATGAGTTGTTGAAGACTGGTAGTTTGAAATTCTATGGTTCTCTCTGTATGTTAGATGAGTTCATGATACAACAAGTAAAATGATGCTAACGAAGGGAAATAATGGAGTATCCAAAAGCAGATTAAGGGGAAATATAGAACTGAGGCTAAGAATGCTGTCATTTTTTCTCTTCCTGAAACTGTGACATCTGAATGAATATGCTGTTTTAAGGTAAAGATTTGGTGGCAGTGTATGGAACTTATGGGAAAGGTGAACCTGAGGCAGGTGGAATGGGTTAGGTAACTGTGTAGGATGTCTTTGGTAAAATGATAGGGGCTGACTAGAGAAGGAATGGAAATGAGGGGACAGTCAGGAGCATAAATTCCAGGAAGGTTCAGAGGTCATAACATTATGCATCATGGCAACTGGGACATGGGGTGCTGGACAGAGCCATGAGCACAGTGATCTCATCTTATTTATGTCACCTGAAATATACTTGTAACTTCAGTGTTCATGGAGGGCATAAATGATACATTTGAGAAAAAGTAAAGTTTTAAAAAATGGTGGATGTAGAAAGTTGATGAGTTCAAGTTTGAACATGGGCATTGGAAGTGGAGAAGCCACTGAAGAGTGAGGGGACAGTATAGGACACACCCAGAGTTGTGTATGGATTCAGTCCATCAAGAATTGAGTGCTGATTACTATAGGAGAATAAAGACTACAGAAAGAGGTAGCACAAAGTTATGCAAATTACGATGAGATGGAACACGCTCAATATTAAGTGAAAAAAGTGTTTATGCTGTGTTCAAAAGACACAACAAGGAGAGAAAGTCCATCTCTTTGGGAAGATGAGGAATGTCTCCTTTGAGGAGGTGGCATTTTGATGGGCAAAGGGAGGTAGGAGTAGGGGAGAGGGCCTCACAGGACTTGATCCTGGCAAAAGTCCATGGGCAAGCACCCAGGTGGACACATCTGGACAAGGTCAACTCACCTTGTTTGGCCAATGTGTGGGTTTTATAGTTGACTCAGTATTAAGTAGAAAATTGAGTTAAGAAGAAAAATGAGTCTCTGGAAGGAGGGTCTTTCCCTTTGCAAATAAATATTCAGATGCTTCCTTCCCTGACAGTCTGCAGGATCAGGAGCCCCCTATGTCCACTTGTTTAAACAACCATTCTGGGTAGAGGAAGAGAAAGCATGGGTTTTGCTTGTGGCTCCTTTATTTAGCACTTTCCCTCAGTCAGCCTTGCTTGCCTGACTCTGCAAGCCTTTAGGGAGAGGTTATAAAAGTTCACACTCTTCCAGAGATTACTCAGTGCAGGATTTATAGGAAACTTCCTTTAAAAAGTAACCAAATAGCTCTTTAATGCTACAGGGTTCTTAGGGAGAACAGAGATGTGTGGGAGGAGTGGGAGATGTCATTTCATGATGTTTATTTGCATACATTGTAGAAGGCATTTTAAACATATTGCACAAACAGTGGATTCTGAGGTATTTATCCCTTGGACAGCAATGTGCAGCCTTCTTTTGTCCAGACAGTTGTAGGTACCAATTTTGGACAATGGAATCTGAATCCTAATTCTTAATGATTACCTCAAGTATTAGAGAGGAAAAGAAGGATGTTTCTGATCTTGATTTAGAGAAAGTTAGCTGTTTGTGCTTTTGAAAACTGTCCCTTATTTTGATACTGGGCACTGAACACAGGGCACTTTACCACTATGCACAGTGGGATTTTGTGTAAAACACAGGACAGGCAACTGAGTTAGCAGACTGGACACTATTTGTTGAACCAACTGACAACACATTAGAATAAATGCCAGAGAAGGGGTTCAGATGTACATAGTCAAACTGAGCTGTGAAGTAAAGTATAGAATAAGGAGTGAAATCAAAGAAAAATACAGGAAATGAAAGATCACCTCAATAAAGAATTATAAATTGTGAAAAAATACCAAGCACAAATCCTTGAAATGAAGGAATCAATAAACCAAATTACAAATTCAATAGAAAGCATCACCAACAGCCTAGACCACTTGGAAGTTGGAACCTCAGACAAAGAAGACAAAATATATATGCTTAAAAGTAAAGTCAACCACACAGAGAAGATGGCAAGATACCATGAATAGAACTTCTAAGAAATATGGGATAACATAAAAATTAAAGATTTATCAGAATAGAAAAAGGCATGGAGCTAAAAACCTAAGGAATAAATAATATTTTCAATGACATAATAGATAATTTCCCAAATCTAAAGAATGATATGTGAAATCAAATACAAGAGAATTACAGGACCACAAGTGTACACAATTATGACAGATCCACAGAAAAGCAAATTATGAGAATAACCGACATATGAAATAAAGATAGAACTTTAAACACTGTGAGAGAAGCAAATCAAATTACATAGAGGGGAAAACCAATTTGGATTTCAGCTGATTTTTTAACCCAGATACTCAAAGACCCTCACAGACTGAAGGTGAAGATTTGGGAAAAAACATATCATTTACATGGCCTCCATAAACAAGTTGGGGTTTCCATCCTCATATCCAATTAAGTGGACTTCAAGCCAAACTTAGAAGGGATAAAGAAGGACATGTCATACTACTTAAGGGAATCATACATCAAGAAGACATAACAATCCTAAATATATATTCCCCCCAAAATGTAGCATCTACATAAAAACTCTTCTTAACATCAAGAATCAAGTAGAATACAAAATAATATTACTCACTTACTTCAATACACCTTTCTTTCCACTGGCTAGATCTTCCAAACAAAATCTAAGCAAAGAAAACATAGAACTGAATAATAAAATCAATAATTTAGACTTAACAGACATATATAGAATATTTCATATGTCTTCAAGCAAATCCACAATCTTCTCAGCAGCACATGGATTCTTTTCTAAAACAGACCATATGTTACCAAGCAAAGTAACAATTAGCCAACACAAAAAAATAAAAATACTACCCTGCATTCTATCAGATCATAACAGAATAAAACTAGAAATCAATAATAAATAAAAAATAAAAGCTACTGTAACACCTGAAGACTAAATAACAAATGGACTGCAATAGAAATCAGGGAGAAAATTAAAAATATACTTAGAGGTAAGTGACAACACCTATAATACATATCAAAATGTCTGGGACACTATGAAGGGAGGCCCAAAAGTAAAGATCACTGCCTTGAGCTCATTTGCCAAAAGAATTATAGGTCAACAAATAAATGATGTAATATTACATCTCAAATTACTAGAAAAAGAAGAAAAATCTAACACCAAAAGTAGTAGAAGACAGGAAGTAATTAAAACCAGAGCTGAAATCAATGAAATTGAAACAAAAGAAAAAATTGAAAACATTGAGAAAATTAAAAGTTGGTTCTTTGAGAAAATAAATTGATAAACCCTTAGCTACACATTGAAGTGAAAGAGAGAGAAAATCCAAATTACTGAAAGTCATTATGTAAAGGGAATATCCTGATGGACACTACGGAAGTACAGAAGAAAATAAAATTATTTTGAAAATGTATACTTCAATGAAATAGAAAATCTTGAAGACCCTGACAAATTTCTAGAGACAAATAAACTACCCAAACTGAATCAAGAGGACATACACAATGTAAAAAAAAAACAATAAAAACAATAAAATTGAAGATGCTATCAAAAATCTACCATCCAAGAAAAGTCACATACCAGAGACAAATTTTCAGCTGAGTTCCACGATGCCTTCAAAGAAGAATTAGCACCAATACTCCTCAAATTATACCATTCAATAGAAAAGAAGGGAGCCCATCCTAACTCATTCTATGAGTATTGTGTTTATACAAAAAACAAAAACAGACAAAGACACATGAATGAGTGAAAACTTCAGATCATTATTCCTGATGAACCAGACTCAAAAATTCTTTTAAAAAATTCTGTCAAATCACATTCAAAAGCACATTAAAAGGATGGTGCTCCACAATCAAATGGGGTTCCACCCAGAGATGCAAGGTTAGCTCAACATATGGAAATCAATAAACATAATTAATCACATCAATAGACTTAAAGTTGAGAATCATATGGTCATCTCAATAGATGGAGAAAATACATTTAACATAATACAGATCCACTCATGTTTAAAACACAAGAAGAACAAGGGAGAGTAGGAACATAGCTTAACATTGTAAAACTCTTCTATGCTAAGCCAAAGGATAACATCATTCTAAACAGAGAAAAATTGAAGCATTTCCCATAAAAACTGGAAGAGGAAACAAATACCCTCTTCTTTCACTTCTTTTTGACATAGTCCTTGAAATTCTAGCCAGAGCAATTGGACAGATGAAAGAAATTAAAGGAATATGAATAAGAAAATAATTTAACATATCATTATTTTCCAAAGACAAAACTCTACATTTAAAAGACCGTAAAACTTCATCAGAATATTTCTACACCTAAAAAAGAAATTGAGAAAAATAGCATTGTATAAAACCAATACCATAAATCAAATGCATTTCTGTACATCAGTGATGAATCAACTGAAGGAGAAATTATTAAAACTAGTTCATTCACAATAACTTCAAAAAAATTGGAATCAACCTATTGAAAGAGGGGATAGACCTCTGTCATGGAAACTACAGAATCCTACATAAGAAAATGGAGGAAATCCTTAGAAGATGGAAAGGTTTCCCATGCTCTTGAATAGGCAGAATTAATATTGTCAAAGTGATCATAGTACCAAGACTGTTACAAATTTAATGTGATTTCTACTAAAATACTAATGACATTCTTCACAGAACTGAAAAAAGCAATCTTGAAATTTATTTGCAAAACAAGAGACCCAGAAGAGCCAAAGTGATACATACCAAGAAGAGTAAAGCAGGAGGGATCACAATGCAGACCTAGAGAGTAATGATAACAAAAATGGCATGGAATTGGCACCAGAATAGACATGTAGTACAATGCTACAGAACACACAGAGACAAAACCAAATAAATTGGGTTTTCTCATACTAAATTAAGGCAGAAAATACATACATGGAAAAACAGATAGCCTATTGAAAAAATGGTGCTGGGAAAAATGGAAATTCATATGTAGCAAAATAAAATCAAAACTCTATCTCTAACCCTGTGGACAAATCCATGCAAAGGTGAGTAAAGATAGGGACTATAACAGAGATCCCGCAAATAATTGAAAAATGTAGGACAAAATCTCCACCTGGTCAATTTAGAAACTGACATCATTAACAAGTCTCCGAAAACACAAGAAGTAGAATCAAGAAATCATAAAAAGGATGGACTCAGAATAAAAATCTCAGCAAAGAAAACAATCTGTGACATGAAGAGAATGCCTATGGAATGGAAGAAAATCTGTACCAAATACACCTTAGATAAAGCGATAATCTACAGAATATATAAAGAACTCAAAAAACTTAACACCAAAAATAAGAAAATCAGGGCTGGGGATGTAGCGCAGATGATAGAGTGCTTGCCTTGCAAGAACAAGGCCCTGGGTTCAATCCCCAGCACCACAAAAACAAAACAAACAAACAAACAAAAAACCTCAATCAATAAGTGGGGTAGTGAACTGAACCAACACTTCAGAGAAGAAAAATACAAATTATCAACTAACTTGAAAAATTGCTCATCATCTCTAGAAATTAGAGATATGCAGCTCAAAACTACTTTATGATTTTATCCCACTCCTATTGCAATGAGAATTTTTAAAAAATAAAACATAAAAAATATGCTTTGCTGAGGATATATGGAAAAAGGTACATGCATACATTGTTGCTTGGTCTACAAATTGTTTTAACCGTTCTGGAAATTTTATTGAGATTTCTCAGAAAACTCAGAATGAAACTACCATTTGACCCAGTTATCCCACTCCTTGATATAAACACAAAAAGGATTTAAAACCAGCATACTACAGTGACTCAGACACATCAATGTTTATAGCAGCTCAGTTCACAATAACTAAACTAGGGAACCAAACTAGATGCCCTTCAACATATGCATGGATAAAGAAAATGTAGTATATGCAGACAATGGAATCCTATTAAGACTTAAAAGTAAAAGGAAATTATGGCATTTTCTAGTAAATGAATGGATCTAGAGATTACCACAATAAGTGAAATGAGTGAAACCCAAAAAACGAAATGCCACATATTTTTTCTGACAGGAAAATGGTGATTCATAATAGGGGGTAGGTAGAATAAAGAGTCTGGATTGTGTAAGGTAGTGAGGGGAAAGGAATCAGTGTAAGGAGGGGAATGACAGTAAAATGATCTGGACATCATTACCCTGAATACATGTGTGATTACACTACCTTTGTGTCTGCAACGCTTGTAGCCTGTGGAAGAATTTGTACTTCTTTTGTGTACAGTTTTTCTGAATGCATTCTACTGACACATATAACTAATTGGAAACTATTAAAAATAATTTTTGACAAATAAATGTTTGCTACATTCTTTTTATTTATAGGACTTCTTTTCAGTATGATTTCTCTACTAGTGAGAAATGTATATTTGTCCATTAAAAGCTTTGTCATATTCTTTGCATTTGTAGGGCTTCTCTTTGGTATGATTTACCTGGTGGTTAATTAGTCATATTTTTTATTAAAAGTTTTGCCACATTTTGAACATTCCTAAGGTTTATCACCAATATGAATTCCCTAATGTCGAATAAGGTTTGATTTTACATTAAAAGTTTTATGCATTCTTTACATTGGTAGTGTTTCCTCTCCAGTATGAATTCTCTGGTGGTGACTAAGTTCTGATTTTTCATTAAAGGCTTTATTGCATGCTGTACATTTGTAAGGCTTCTCTCTTGTTTGAATTCTTTGATGGCAAATAAGGTGTGATTTTGCAATAAAACTTTGCCACATTCATTACATTGTTAGGGCTTCTCTCCAGTATGAATTCTCTGGTGGTGACTAAGGTCTGACTTTTCATTAAAGGCTATGTTGCATGCTGTACATTTTTAAGGCTTCTCTCCTGTATGAATTCTTTGATGGCATGTAAGTTTGATTTTGCAATGAAAGCTTTGCCACATTCGTTACATTAGTAGAGCTTCTCTCCAGTATGAATTCTCTGATGGCAAATAAGGTACAATTTGTCATTAAGAGCTTTGTTGCATGTTGTACTTTGAAGGGCTTCTCTCCTGTATGAGTTCTCTGGTGTTTAGCAATGTGTGATCTTTGACAGAAAGATTTGCCACATTCTTTACATTGGTAGGGCTTCTCTCCAGTATGAATTCTCTGGTGTTGAGTAAGGTGTGATCTATTACAGAAAGCTTTGCCACATTCTTTACATTGATAGGGCTTCTCTCCAGTGTGAATTCTCTGGTGTTGAGTAAGGTATGATCTTTGATACAGAGTTTTGCAACATTCTGTACATTGGTTGGATTTCTTTCCATTATTAATTCTCTGATGGTGAATAAGGTCTGACTTTGTATTAAAAGTTTTTCCACATTTTTTATATTTGCAGAACTTTCCAGTATGAATTCTCTGCTGCTGAATGAGACATGGTTTTTGATAACATAATTTCTGATGTTCACTCTCACTTAAAGTTCTCCATATTGTCATGTATTGTAAATATTCAAGGTCACACTTGCCATATTTTCCATTAATTACTTTTTGAAATATATGTCTTATGCCCTGGTCTGGTGAAAATTCTTTGGTATTATGAGATGTCATTGCTGAAATAAATGAAAATTTAAGAAAATTACTTAGTAGATTGGGATGAAGAAGGCCTTGCATATACAGCAAATTAAGACATGTTAACACAAAATTTATTACAGCATTAATCATCAGAGCTACTATGAGGAAGCAAACCAAATAACCCTTGAAATGAGTTGATGGAGCAATTTGGAATATAGAAACTACAGAATATTTTTCATGTTAAAAAGTAATAAATTTTTGCAAAATCTATAATCAGGATAAATCTTCAGTATATTATGCTAACTGAAATATGTCACTACCACAAAGAAAAATATGGGAGAACTCTACTAATATAAGACAACTAAAAACAAAGAAACAAGCAAACATGCAGAAAACCTTCTGAACAGAAATGAGAATGACGTTAGTGATAGGAGAAGACAGAAATAAGCACTTGTTTACATGGAAATATATTTATTAATTTTTGAGGTGTAAGCATTTTATAGATGTATTATGAGACAATTTGAATTAATATTGCTGAACAATATGCATAATATGGTGGGAGAGCAATTATTGTTTTGTGATGTTGATCACAATTAAAATTTCAAACAACATATAAAAATAAAAAGAATTGTAAAATATTTTAAAGGTTCCTTTAAAATGCTATGGTCTTCATCCTATAAATAAGAACAAATTCATGAATATATATATATAAAGGGCACGCATATAATACAGAATTGCTATTGTAATTCTGAGGCACGGAGGTAATAATTTCAATGCCATCCTCAATAACTTTGTGAGAACCTCTCTCCAAATATAAATAGAAATGAACTAGGGATGTAGCCCATTATTAGAGTACCCCTGTATTCTATCACTACTAAGGTCATATATAAAAAAATTACAATACTTTGTACATAAACAGGATACAAAATCAATCTGGATAAAATATAAAATTAATGTAAACAGGTATACTATTTATACAAACAAATAAAAGCATATAAAATTTTATTGGCAATAGAAAAAAGAATCATGCATATCTTAATGCCAACAATGTCCTATATTGTGAAGTAATGGAAATTGTCATATATTCATAAAATATGGAAAAAATAAAATAGTGTTATGTGAAGTCAGAAAAGCTCTTCTACAAAATAAATGTAGTCTATAAAATGAAAGAAAAAAGGAAAGAAAAATTTAACCAACCATAAATATATTACTTACAAATGCTTTCATATAGTTAAAATCTGTAAATCTTACTACATACCACAAAGAAGCATTTATTGTGAAGCTTGACTTTTATTTCACAGAAAATCCATAACAAATATTTATGTATAAAGAGCATATGTAAGTGAATTTTAATGAATAAATACATGAATAACATTAAACTGTTTTAGGATATTAATTTATTAAATGTCTTGACCTAGAATTCTCCAAAAATGTGCATATTATCACCTGGAGACCCACAAATAACAGAAAATATTTTAGATCATGCTGTCACTCACTAACAAAGGGCAGTCGGGTGGTTAATTTAAATGAACTGGAACATCACTGTAGACACAGATTTTAAAGAATTTTAAAACATGATAAATATAGGGCAGTATATATCCAATGATAATGGGAGAAATAAACCTAAGCTTCTGAAATTTTTTTTTCTGCTAGATATATTCTCCATCACTATTTTAAAGTTTGGCTTCTTCTTAAACTTTGGGCCTCTCAACTGTGTCTTCTTATCAGTGTAGGCCATAAAATTTCACATCACTGAATTACTCTCAGTATCAATTTTCTAAAGTGAAGGATAAATAACATACCAAGAAAAGGAGAGATTAAAGGCTAAAAGAAGTATCATTAACGTTTATTTATACCAAAATTGCCCTGTTTTTCTTGAAAACACAAATCTGAAACACATTCTTATAGAGAATTTCCCAAAAGATATTCATCAAGGGAAGACAATTAAATAATCATAATTAATTAAAAATTGTGAAGGGAAGTTATGCATACCCAGGAAGACCAAGTTTTTGTAATTCTCCAACATCACATCTCTATATAATTTTGTTGAGCTGGCTGAAAGCATTTCCACTCCTCTTCAGTGAAATCAATGACCACATCCCTGAATGTCAACAGTTCCTGAAATAAGAATAGGATAAGGGAGCAGCCTGAATTTTATCTGACAATGACTGCAGAACGTGGATTGCCTGGAGGAAGCTTTCAATGCATGATGCCTTGGACTGCCCAGAGAACCTCTGTTGAAGAGGTGATTGTCTACTGTTAGTCTGCAGACCGACTGCAGACTGACAAGGGATCGCCAGTTGTCTGCTGTTGCCTGAAAGTTCACTGCCACAGTATCCACAGGTTTCATTACACGTGGCTGCCACAATTTTGAGACAATAGACAGTACTTTAAGGCCTGTGGATGGACTGACAAAGTCCCATCTCCAGGACCCCTAAGACCAATTGACTGCACCCTGCCACCAGGACTCCCAGACCAACTGATCACATGCCACCTCCAGTACCTCAGAACCAGACAGACCACAATGTGCTCCAGGACCTCTTCCCAACCAACCACACCCTGTCCCTAGGACACCTGGTCAACCACACCCATGCCTTGAGCTGCAGCTCCCAATTTGTCAACATACTTTAAACTAGTGTGGCCATCTTGGATTATCTCAGAAGTGGAAGCTTCCATCTTTAGGTGGGGCAAATCCCATCCTGAGATATCTGCTGGAAACTGGAAACTCAATGTCATGTACCTATCATGCAGCAGGCTACAAAAGAATGGGAGGTATGAATAATACACAAATGTTATAGTGCAGGGTTTTTTTTTTCTTTTTGAGAAATTGTAAGTTTTTGTCTCTTTACTTTTCTTTCTCTATTTTCCTTTTGTTTACCTGTTTCTTCAGAGTCTTTCTCTCCCTTTTGTCATGCTAACAACAAATTTCTTTTGATTACACTTTCACACTTTCTATGATTTAGAAATTCTCTATACTCTTTTCTTATCCCATTAATGGTTACATCCTACACCATGCCCCATCCTCTTTATCCTCCATTAGGAACTGCAGACCTTATTGCAAATCTATCTGTTATACTGTAGATAATAATTGAACTCTTCTTCTCTGTTTATTATGACAATATTGTTAATGATTTCAAAAGGGCTATTTGGTTTAGGTCTGCATATTATGTGTACTGGGTGCTACTAATATTGATCTACCCCTTAAAGAAGGTTTTGGAAATCTATAGGGTCACTATAAACCTATAGGGGGGGAAACTGCAACACCAAAGATCTGTACTGCTAGAGGGGAATATACATGAACAGCATGAAAAAACAAGGGAAGAAAATGTTCCAAACAAACCTAGATTTTATATTCAGAGAACCCAGAGACAGCATGGCAGAAGAAATGTCAGAAAATGATTTCATAATATACATAATTAAAATGATTTATAAAGCAAAGAATGAAATAAAAGAGCAAATGCAGGCAATGAAATGATCACTCCAATAAGCAGTTGAAAGAGCAACTGCAGGAAGGAAAAGATCACTTCAACAACACATAGATATTCTCAAAAAAATGGAAATCCTTGAAATGAAGGAAACAGTAAACTAAATAAAAAACTCAATGGAAAGCATCACCAACAGACTAGATCACTTGGAAGAAAAAAACTCAGAAAATGAAGATGAAATATTTAATCTGGAAAATAAAGATGACAAAACAGAGAGACGGTAAGAAATCATGAATGAAAACTCCAAGAACTCTGGGATATTGTGAAAAGAACAAATTTAAGAATTATTGGGATTGAGGAAGGCACAGACATACAAACCAAAGGAGTGAACAACCTATTCAATGACCTGATATTAAAATATTCCCCAAACCTGAAGAATGAAATGGAAAATCAAATGCAAGAGGGTTACAGAACACCAAATATACAAAATTACAACAGATCCACACAAAGGTACATTATAATGAATATGCTTCATATATAAAATACAGATAGGATTTTGAAGGCTACAAGGGAAAGCATCAAATTACATATAGGGGGAAACCAATATGGATATCAGCAGATTTCTCAGCCCAGACTATAATAGTTGGAAGGGCCTGGAACAACATGTGTCAAGCTCTAAAAGAAAGTGGTTGCCAACAAAGCATCCTATACCCAGAAAAAGTAACCTTCAGATTTGAAGATGAAAAAAAATTCTTCCATGATGAACAAAAGTTAAAGAATTTACAAATAGAAAGCCCATGCTACAGAATGTTCTCAACAAAATATTCCATGTGGAGTAAATGGAAAGCAGCAAGGTAGATCAGCAAAGGGAGAAACTACCTTAAAGTAAAGACCAATAAAAAGAGATAGCAACTCAGGTTAAAAACCAAAAATAAAACCCAAATGACTGGGAATACAAATCATATCTCCATAATAACCCTGAATGTTAATGGCCTAATCTCATCAATGAAAAGAGATAGGCTGGCAAATTGGATTAAAAAGAAAGACCCAAAAATATTCTGCCTTCCCGAGACTCATCTCATACAAAAGGACACCGACAGACTAAAGGTAAAAGGATGGGAAAAAACCTACCACACACAGAGACTCAGTAAAAAAGTGGGGGTTTCATCCTTATGTCAGATAAAGTGGACTTCAAGCCATGGTTAGTCAGAAGGGATAAAGAATGAAATTTTATACTGTTTAAGGGAACCATATATCAGCAAGACAAAATTATCATAAATATTTATGCCCCCCAAAACAGGGCATTCATGTATATCAAACAAATCCTTCTCAATTTCAGAAATCAAAGAGACCACAGGACATTAATTCTGGGTGACATTAACACACCACTGTTACCTCTGGATAAATCTTCCAAACTAAAACTAATCAAAGACACCATAGAACTCAATAAAACTATCAATAACTTAGACTTAACAGACATATATAGAATATTCAATCCATTAACGAGTAATTACACTTTCTTCTCAGCAACACATGGATCCTTTTCTAAAACAGATGATATGTTATGCCACAAAACAGCCCACAGCAAATGCAAAAATGTAGAGATACTATCTTGCATTCTATCAGATTATAATGGAATGAAATTAGAAATCAAAGACAAAATAAAAAACAGAAACTCTTCCAACACCTACAGACTAAATAATATGTTACTGAATGAAGCATGGATAACAGAAAACATCAGGGAGGAAATTAAAAAACAATTCTTAGTGGTAAATGAGATTGATCATACAACATATCAAATTTCTGGGACACCATGAAACCAGTACTAAGAAGAAAATTTTTGCATGGAGATCATTCAAGAAAATAATGAAAAGTCAACAAACAAATAACATAACATTACAACTCAAAGCACTAGAAAAAGAAGAACAGAACAACATCAAAAGTAGTAGAAGACAGAAAATAATTAAAATCAGAGCTGAAATCAATGGAATCAAAACAAAAGAAACAATTCAAAAATTGAGAAAACAAAAAGTTTTTTGAAAAGTAAACAAAACAGATAAACCCTTAGCCACACTAACAAAGGAGAGAGAAAACTCAAATTACAAAAATTTGTGATGAAAAAGGAAATATCATTACAGACACCACTGAACTACATAAAATAATGAGAAGGTACTTTGAATATGTATACTCCAACAAAATAGAAAATATTGAAGACATTTACAAATTTCCAGAAACATTAGATCCTCCTATACTAAATCTGGAGGACATATACAATTTAAACAGATCAATTTCAAGCAATAAAATACAGGAAGACATAAAAATCCTATGAATCAAGAAAAGCCCAATACCAGATTTATTCTGTCAATTTCTACAAGACCTTCAAAGAAGAACTCATTCCAATACTCCTTGAAGTATTCCAGGAAATGGAAAAGGAGGGAACCCTTCCAAACTCATTCTATGAAGCAGTATCATTCTGATACCAAAACCAGACAAAGACACATCAAAGAAAGAAAATTTTAGACTGATATCTATGATGAATATAGATGCAAAAACCCTTAACAAAATTTTAGGAAATCACATACAAAAACATATAAATAAGATATAAATAAATAAGATATAAATAAGATAGCACCATGATCAAGTGGAGTTCATCCCAGGGATGCAAGGTTGGTTCAATATCTGGAAATCAATAAATGTAATTCATCACTTCAATAGACTTAAGGTAAAGAGGTAAAGAATTATATAATTATTTCAATCGATGCAGAGTAAATGTTCTACAAAATTTAACATCCCTTTATACTCAAAGCACTAGGAAACAGGGACAGTAGGAACATAACTTAACATTGTAAAGGCTATTTATGCTAAGCCCACATCCAACATCATTCCTAATGGAGACAACTGGAAACATTGCCTTTAAAAACTGGAGCAAGACACGGATGCCCTCTTTCACCACTTCTATTCATCATGATTCTTGAAATACTAGCCAGAGCAATTAGGCCAAAGAAATTAAAGGGATATGAATTGGAAAAGAAGAACTGAAAGTATCTCCATTAGTCAATGACATGATTCTGTATTTAGAGGATCCAGAAAAACCACCAGAAAACTTCTAGACCTTATAAATGAATTCATCAAAATAGCAGAAGAAAATCAACGTGCATAAATCTAAAGCATTTTAATTCATAAGCTATGTAATATCTGGAAGGGGAATGAGGAAAACAACTCTGTTCACTATAGCCTAAAAAAAAAGTAAAATACTCGGGAATCATCAAAGAGATGAAAGATCTCTAAAATTAAAACTATGGACATTAAAGAAAAAAATGGCAGAAGATCTTAAAAGATGGAAAGATCTCCCATGTTTTTGGAAAGAAAAAATATTATTAAATGGTCATACTCCCAAAAGTGTTATACATATTTAACACAATTCCAATTAAAATCTCAATGACATATATCATAGAAATAGAGAAAGCAATCATGAAATTCATGTGGAAGAAAAAAAGAACCAGAAAAGCCAAAGCAATCCTTTACAGGAACAGTGATGCAGGAGGTATCAAAATACTGGACCTTAAGCCATACTATAGAGGAAGAGTAACAAAAAGAGCATACTATTGGCACCAAAAAAGTTAGGAATACCAAAGGTACAGGATAGAAGAAACAGAGACATAGCCATATAAGTACAGTTATTTCATATTAGACAAAGGTGCCAAACACTTACAATGGAGAAAAGATAGCCTATTAAACAAATGGTGCTGGCAAAACTGGAAATCCATATGCAGTAAAATGAAATGAAAACCCTATCTTTCTCTCACCCTATACAAAACTCAACTCAAAATAGATTAAGGATCTAGGAACTAGTATGAGACCCTTCACCAAATAGAAGAAAATATTGGCACAAATCTCCATCATGGTGACTTAGGACCAGATTTCCTCAACAAGACCCACATAGTGCAAGAAATAAAAGCAAGAATCAATCAATGGGATAGATTCAAACTAAAAAATTTTTCTCCGCAAAGGAAACTATCAATAATGTTAAAAGAAAGCCTTCATAGTGGGAGGAAATCTTTTCCACACATACTTCAGACAGAGCACTAATCTCCAAAGTGTATGAAGAAGTTAAAAAAATTTACACCAAAATAAAACGTAAACTATGTATACATGGGCTAAGGAACTGGTAAGATAATTTACAGAAGATATACAGGTGATCAACAAATATATAAAAAAGTTCTCATCATCCCTAGTAATTAGAGAAATGCAAATTAAAATGACCCTAAGAATTCATCTAACTCCAATTAGAATGGCTATTATCAAGAACACAAGCAATAATAAGTGCTGGCTTGTATGTGGGGAAAAGACACACTCATACATTGCTGGTGGAGTTGCAAATTGATACAGCCACTCTGGAAAGCAGTTTGGAAATTCCTCAGAAAGCTTGGAATGGGCCCTCCATTTGACCCAGCTATTTCACTCCTCAGTTTATAGCCAAAGAACTTAAAATTAGTATACTACAGTGATGCAGTCACATAAATGTTCATAGAAGTTCAAGTCACAATAGCTAGGTTGTGTAACTAATGGAGATGCCCTTTATTTGATGAATGGATAAATTGTGATATAAATATACAATGGAATATTACTCAGACATAAAGAATAAAATTATAGCATTTGTTGGTAAACGGATGAAGTTGGAAATTATCATGCTAAGTTAAATAGACCAAGCCCAAAAAATCAAAGGCCAAATTTTTTTTTTTGATAAGTGAATGAGGATATATAATGAGGAGGGATGGTGGGGAGAAGAGAAGAATGAAGAAACTTTGGATGGTATAGAGGAAAATGGGGCAAGAGGGGGTGGGGGAAGGAAAGATAGTAGAATGAGATAATACTACCAAATGTATGTTTTATTTTATTAATTGGTTACAACCATAGAAATGAAAGTTGTATCCCATTTGTATACAATGAATCAAAATGCAGGGAATTCTCACATATAATTGTACAACCATGAATCAGAGATTACTGAAATGAAAAATCTGATTCAGTTGTTCTGGGATGGAGCTGGGTTTTCTGAAAATGTAGTAATTTCTCTAGTTATTCCAAGAACATAGTGGGATTAGAGAAACTTTTGAAAGGCAATGAAGTTGACTACATAAAGGAAACATTTACTTGTAAATTTATGTTCAAATATTTTGTGGTATTTTTGTATGTTATTAAAATATCAACTAGCAACAATTTGAATAATTTGTGCTTTGTTTTCAATTAAACTTATTTTCATATGTAAAATAAATTATACATATTTATGCAGTATAGTTTTGATACATGCATATGTTGTATTATGTTTATAACAGGATAAAAATCTAGCTTTATAAATAATTGTCATTTTAATTTAATTTTATTGTTTTTTTTAGTTCAACATGACAGTAGAATCCATTTTCATGAATGTATACAAGCATGGGATATATCCTATTCTAATTAGAATGACAATTGTCTTGTTGGGAAGGATGGTGGAACTCATGTATTTTTATATGTATACATAGGAAAATTATGTTAGATTTATTTTACTATCTTTCCTCTTCCTATTATCCTCCCTTCCTTTTTTCACCATTATCTAATCTTATGAACTTTTCTTAACCTCCCTCATTCTATGTGGTTTGGATTTCACATATAAACAAAAAATTCAACCTTTGGATGGGAATTTATTTCAGTTAGCATAATATTCTTTAAATCCAACCATTTACTGGTAAAAGTTATGGAGTCATTCTTCTTTATGGATGATTAACAATGCATCGTGTATATATGCCCCAATTTTTTTAATTCATTCATTTGTTGAAGAGCACTTATGTTCCTTTCATAACTTAGCTATTTTAAATTGTGCTGCTATAAATATTAATGTGACTGTGTCACAGTAGTATACTGCATTTAATGTCCCTTGGGTATATATTCAGCAGTGGGTTCACTGGTTTAAATGGTGGATCCATTCCTTGAAAAATATCCATACTGCTTTCCAGCGGGGTTACAACAATCTGCAGTCCCACCATCAATGTGTGAAAATTCTGTTTTCTGCACATTCTTATGAACACATGTTACTTATTGTCACTGCCCATGGCAACAATTTCATGGGTATTTATTGGAGGGGCCTGGAAAAAAACTACTTTTCCTATATTCACTAATTTATGGAGGAAGAGAGACTTTGAGAGAAATATAGGCTTTGCTTAGAGGTTAGAGAAACTTTGCTTATCCGGAAGAGAGACTTTGCTTAGAGAGAAAGTTTTAGAGAAAATTTGCTTATCAGGAAGTTTTAGACAAAGAGAGGCTTCTATACTTGTCAGAGATCTATTTCTTCTTAAAGTTCTGCTGCTTCTTCTTGAAGGTGCATCCTGCATCCTGTGAACTAGGTGCTATCTATCTGAGGGCTAGCTGCTGCTTCTCTTCTGTCTGCTAGCTGCTGCTGCCTACTGCTGGTTCTTCTTTCTGCTAGCTGCTGCCCTTTGCCTTTTGCCTACTGCCCACTTATATCCCCTCCAGGAGGTGGAGGGCAGGGCCACACTAGTTGAGATCAGGTGAGGAGCCAGCTGCCCCATCATGGCAAAGGTTAAAATGAGCAGGCCCAAGCAGGAGCACTCGGGAACACCTGTGCATGCGTTGTGTGCGTGGACGTAATTGAATACAGCCAATGATAAATCACCTGAGTGAGCTTATGTTAATTAACGTCCTCACTGCTGATGTGATCAAAGCAACCTCCAGCTGGCCACCAGGTGCCATCCCAGCACAGCCCACATGGCACAGCCCCCAAGAACTTATATTCTTGATACTTACCATACTGACCAGACTGCGATGGAATCTCAGGGCACTTTTAATTCATATTTCTCTAATATCTTAAGTTGTTCAGCATTTTTTCAAATATTGATTATTTCTCTATTCTTTGAGAAAGGTCTGTTCAGTTTCTTTGTCCCTTTATTTGTGTGTGTGTGTGTGTTTAAGATTTCTGAATTCTTTGTACATCCTAGAAATTGATAATATATAAAGGTAGCAAAGTTCTTCTCCCATTCTGTAGGTTCTGTCTTCATGTTTTTTTGTGGTGAAGGTATTTAGTTTGGTTCCATCTAATTCACTATTATTTTTTAATCTTAGAGTCTTATTCAGAAAATCATTTCCTGTACCAATGTGTTGGAGATCTGGGCCTAACTGCTCTTCTGGTAGGTTCTATGTTTCTAGTAAAATTTGTAGGTCTTTGATCTACTTAGAGTTAACTTTTGTGCAGGGTGAGAAATAGGTACTAACTTTCATTCTATTACATATGGATTTCCAGTTTTCCCAGCACCATTTGTTGTAAAGGCTATCTTTTCTCCAGTGTGCACTTTTAACACCTTTGTGTAATATATTTATGTAGAATTAATCTATGCATCTTCAATTTTGTTCCATTTGCTTTCACACCGAATTAGATTTTTTTAAAACTATAGCTCTGTTCATTGATTTTTATTGTAGAGATACTTCATCTCTTTTAGTAGGTTTATCCCTAAGTAGTGTTTTTTTTTTTTTTTTGAGGCTATTGTGAATGGGATAGTTTTCCTAATTTCTTTTGTAGCTGATTCATTATTGATGCATATAAATTGAATTGAGTTATGGGTATTAATTTTGTATGCCACTACTTTTCTGAATTTCTTCATGAGGTCTAGAAAGTAACCAGTTGAGTTTTTGGGAGTTTTACATATAGAATCAGGTTGCCAGCAAAAAGAACTTGTTTGAACACTTTTTTCCCCACTCATATCACTTTAATTTCTATCTTTTGCTTAATTGCTGTAGCCAGGGTTTCAAGGAGTATGTTGAATAAAATTGGTAAATGAGGACATCCTTGTCTACTTCCTGTTTTTAGTGGGAATAATTTCAGTTTCTCCATTTAGAATGATGTTAACATTGGGTTTGACCATTGTGAACTATCATTTTAATGTGTTTTTGTGTGCAATTTGCCAGTATTTTATGAAGAATTTTTCACATCTATGTTCATTAAGGATATCAACATGAAGTTTTCATTCTTTGATATGACTTTGATTTTGGTATTCGGGGCTACTAGTTTCATAGAATTAGTTTGAAAGCATTTCTTGCTTTTCTATATTATGCAAAAATTTGAGGAGGATTAATGTTAGTTCTTCTTTAAAAGCCTGGTAGAACTTGGTTGAGAATCCATCCAGTCCTAAACTTTTCTTTTTCATAGGTTTTTTATGTCTTCTTCAATTTCATTACTAGAACTTGATCTCTTCAAATTTTCTAGATCCTTCTGATTCAGTTTGGTTAGGTCATATATATCTAGGAATATTCTAATATATTGGAGTATGAAAACAACATACTTTCTGATACTCCTTTCTATTTCAGTAGGGCTTGTGGTGATATTTTCATCATGGATTTAAAAAATGTTTTATTTTTCTCTCTTTCCTATATTTAACTGAGCTAAAAATTCATCAAATTAGTTTAGTGTTTCAAAGAACCAACTTTTTTCATTGATTTTTTAATTTTTTATATAATGTCAAATTTATTGAGTTGGGCTCTGATTTTATTCCCTGGGATCTAATGATAATATTATTGATTTATTCTTCTTTGTCTAGGGCCTTGAGATGTAATGTTAGTTTATTAATTTGGCATCTACCTGTTTACTTAATAAATGAGCTCAATAATATAAACTTTCCTCTTATGTCCTCCTTCATAGTGGCCCAGAGGTTTTGATATGTCATACCACCATTCTCATTTACTTCTAAGTATTTTTATTTCACCACTGATTTATACTGCAATCCATTCATCATTCAATAAAATGATTTGCAATTATTTAGTCTCCAGGTGTTTGAGTATTTTCTACTTTTTGTCTTATCTGAATTCTAATTATATTTTGCAAAATGTTTCACATGCTATAGAGAAGTTATATTAAGTCACTGATGGATTAAATATTCTATATATATATCTGTAAAGTCTACATTTTTTTAGTTGTGTAGCATTTTTATTTATATTTTGTTTTGATTAGCTAATGTTGAGAGGGGTGTGTTAAGGTTACCCAGTATTATTATGTTTCCATCTATTTGATTCTTGATGTTGAGTAGTTTTCTTGATATATGGAGTTGCTTCTTTTAGGGCATAAATATCAATAACTGCTCTTTCTTCTTATATGATTCCATTAAGTAGAATAAAATGGACTTCTTTGTCTCTTCTGATGAAGGTTACTTTGAAGTCCAATTTATCTGATATGAGAAAAGAAACCCCTGCTTGTTTAGGAAGACAACATGAATAATACAATTTCCCCAAATTTTCACCTCCATTCTGTGGATGTCCTTATGTGTAGGTCTTTTGAAGACAGCATAAAATTGGTCTTGTTTTTCAATTCAATCTGCAAGCATATGGCTTTTTTTGATGAGTTTAGATAATTCGTGTTCAGTGTTATTATTGAAAGATGCTTTTTTATTTGGTTTATTTCTAGTTTTAACTTGAACTGAGTCTCCTTTGAATATTCTTCTAGTGTTGTTTCTGCTTTTGGATATTTTTTCTTCTCCAAGTATTTTTTAAATATTTTATTGAGTATAATTTGTACTGTCAGTTTTAAGTTGTGATTTCTTTTAAATTTATCATGGAAATTTTCTATTTTATCTTCAAATCAAAACCTTAATTTTCTTTATATAGTATTTTTGGTTGGCATCCACTTTCTTTAGAGTTTGGTATATAGCATTTTAGGGTTTGGGCTAAAAAAATCAGTTGAGGTTTGCATTGGTTTTTCTCAAAATGTGACCAGTATTTTTCTCTTGCTGCTTGTAAGATTTTATTTTCTGTATGTTAAACATTTTCAAAATGATGTTTCTTTCAATGAGTCTCTTGCAATTTTGTATGTCTGTAGTTCTGTATGCTATCTGCATTTAATTTTCCATTTTGTTTTTAAGATTTTGGAAATTTTCTGATGTTTTATTGTTAAGATTATGCAGTATTTTGTCTTTTTTTCAGAGCCTTTATCTTAAAATTTCTGTTCATAGTCCCTTAATATCTTTTATCTGTAATCATCTTTTTTTAAGATTATATATGTTTTCTTCAAGTCCTGATAATCTATCTTCCATGTGGTCTAGTCTGTTGGTGATGCTTTCCATTGGATTTTAATTTGGTTTATCAATACTTTCATTTTGAAAATCTCCAATTGATTCTTCTTCAGGATCTATATTTCCTTACTGAAGTTACATTTCAATCCTTGTATTTTCTTTCTTAATTCATTTATTTTTCATCTTTTACCTCACAGATCAGTTGAACTATGAACTTTGTGAATTCCATCTCTGACCTTTCCTCCATTGTTGTATCAATGGAATCTGTTGTTGAGGTATTCTATGTTGTTTGGTATGTTTTTTTTCCCTTCATTTTCCATATTGGTTGTGTGTCCATCCATCTCTCTGGATAGATCTGAAGCAGTAGAGTTTAATTTTAAAAGTCAATAGTGCCATTCTATGTTATAAGCATCTCACAGTTTGGGGGCAGAGGCCAATGATAGTAAAAATCTAAGCCAACAATATACAGCAGTAGATTAGGTACTTAGTTCCTATTTAGACACCTACAGTGCTATTTGGTATAATATGCAGAAATAGAAGGATCAGCAATTTCCATTAGTAAAAAGGTAACTAATCATAAATTATGTCTGGCACAAAATCTAACAATTGGTGTTGTCTATGACTTCTGCCATATCAATTACTGCTCTGTCATTGGTGGTAGGGAAACCATTATATACATCAAGTAGCATTAAGAAATGTTAAAGATCCAATCAGTATGTGGAAAAAGGAGATAGGAAGGTAGAAAATGTGTGCAATTTTAAAGGGTAAATAGGGCAGATGAAAAGGTAACAGGATGTCATGTTAATAAGGAAGAGAGAGACAAAAATAGAAGAAAGAATATAAAGGAAGAGTGGGATATAATTTGGTTGTTCACAATAGAAAATGGAGAAGAAAAAGAGAAATAGAGAATACAGTAGTGTAAAAAAGTATACAAAACAAAATCAAACTATGCTAATCAAAAACCTTGACCCTCAAAACCTGGATATGAAAAATAACAACCTTCAACAAAAAGACTACAAATTAGGAAGAGTAAAAAGGCTTTATAAGTATAGGTGTTCTTGAACTAATCAGTACATATTCAAGTAAATAAAAACACTAAAAACAAAATAAAACATAGCCAAAAATAAAAAAAAGTGACAAAACTGGATGAAAAGTTAAGAAATTGTGGAGTTATTTTGACTGTGTTGGATGGACAAATAGTGAGCATATGTGTTTGCTCTCTGTCCCCAACTGATTTTGTTTTTTCTTGAGGTATGAACTGAGTGTGGGTATATGGGGTGTTGGCTGTTGAGGTCTTCCTTTCTATTGTGTTACTCACAATGTTGCCAGCTAGGTTCTAAAACTACTAAACTGCTCTTCTGGTGAGATAGATAAGGGGTGAAATGGGAGGAACTGTCCACCCATTATCAGTGTGTGCTCCGCATTGGGTTCTATGAGAGAAGGTCCCATGGGTGGAGTTCCTGGGTTGCAGGGAATTAGTTTCAGTGAGGTTCTGGTTCATTTTTATTGTGGTGAGTTGCTGGCATTGTTGAATTGATATTCCTCTAAAGCCTTGCAGATGTCAATCTGTGATGGACTGGGCACTTCAGGTGGTGAAATTTTGGGCTGGTTGGGCCAGACTCTGGGCCAGAGAGCAATGCAGGAACCTGGGTCATATTGAACTGGCAGGGACATTGCAGCCTGGCACACTGGGCTATGGGCCAAGCAGTGAAATTTCAGGCATAGTTGGTCAAGTAGTGGACAGCCTGTGAGGTTTGGGAGTTTGGAATACTGGGTCTCAGGAGTCCACAGGGCCCAGACAGATTGTGGTGAGAGGGACCAGACAGAGAAGGCAAGCCAAGAGCATTTGGATGTCAGAAAACTGGCAGGTGCCACCAACAGGTAGGGCATTGTAATGGGTGGAAACCAGGGACTTGGCATGTGCCAAACTAGGTGGGTTCAAGGGAAAGGTGGGTGTTTTGGTCTTGGAAGTGCCCAGAACCAGTCAGGCAGTTAATCAGAGAGCTATGTGCCCTGAAACTCACCACATCAAATATCTGATTCATTGTAGCTGGACTTATAAGTTCCTTTGAGCCACATGACTCAAAAAATTGGAGAAAGTTGGGTTCTCCCTATCTCTTCTACTGGAGTTTACCTGGGCAGAAATGTTCTTGGTTTCTTCTTTTCCCTGGGTTTGCTAATCTCAGTTAAGTCTTTGCTAGGTTCAGAGAGGTTTATACAGGCCTAGTCATAATGTCCCAAATCTGGGTTTCCACTATCCATTGGAACAGCTATTGTTTACTCTCAAGATGACTCCTGGTTCAGCTCTCCAATGATGATTGGTATACTCACAGGAACTTTTTTAGATCAATTTAATGAGTTGAAAAGTCTCTGATTCAGCAAGAGCATATTGACCCTCCAGTCACAAGATTTTTCACTCAGAGCCTCAGAAACAAGCAGTATTTTTACCACTTGAGATCTGGGTAAGTGAGCTAGGAGAAATGCTGCCTCTCTCTAATATACCATTTTGCCTGCCTCAATAATAATCTTTTATTTTATTTTTTCAAATGTGTACATACACTATGAGTTTTTCATACCTTAAGTCATAAAACCAAAAATAATGTGGAGAATCATAATAATATTCATTTTTATGATATTTTATGAAGTATCCATTAAATGGTGGTACTCAATATTTACCAAAGTTCATTTGATCTGAAATTCAGATTTAAGGAAATATTAAGGTCAAAAGAGAGTTTGAATGTTAAAACAGTTATCAGAGCAGGGCAGTTACTGTAACAAGAAGAGAAATGGAAACAAGAAGATAGCAAAATCAATTGGATAAAATAATATTTATATTTTGTGTGCACAAATATAAAAACTCAGCTTTTTATACATTAAAATAGTTTTTTCATGTAAAGAAAAACACAAAATATTCAATTTTAAAAAACAAAAATCAATTTGTGATAGTTTTCTTTAAAGAAATGATTGA
>NW_025920176.1:660383-684153 GCF_902686445.1 Sciurus carolinensis
CATGCACATCAAGCCTGGGAAAGCAGCAGCTCACTCTTCCCACTGCCAGAGCCCCATGGACTCACCTTCCACATGAGGAAACCTGTGCATGAATTTGGAGGGATAAGTGTGGAGCAAGATATAGTGTCAAGGAAGTTCCAAGAATTCAGAGGAGAGACAGATATGAAATACTTCTAAGATCATAGTAACAAAAGTCTCAGCCACTTGCTGTGTGATCTTAGGAAAATGATGAGGCAACCTGAGTCTCAATTTCCTCATCTGTGTTGGGATAGCAATAAAGATTTCTCCTAGGCTGCAGACAATTATATAAGTAAAGGATTTAGCAGTCAACATATGTCAGGCACTTCAGCCAAGAGTAGCTATTGATTTCAATGATAATGACATGCTCTGAAACTCAGACCTGGATGGTCAGAAAAAATGTTGAACATCATTCAGGTCAGTGTGTCTCAAACTTCTGTGTGCCCAGGGACCTGGTCACAGTTACAGATGCCAGATCCCTCTTCAGAGATTCCAGGTTGGGCTTCCTGCAGAAGCTCCCTTCCTGCCACCCAAGGTAGACTTCATGGGAGCACAGACCTTAGGGTCCATGCTGGGACATATTCTTCACCCAGTGCCCAGATCTACTCCATGCCACCCCCACTAAGTAGTGACCAACAGTGCCCATAATGCTCAGGGAGTGCTGCCCCCTTCTTCCCAGAGGAGGCCCTGGAATGTGGAGATGACTGTGGCAGGGACATAGTTCTCCATAGTAATGGAGAATTGGTAGTTGCAGCTCAGAGGGAGCAGGGAAGAAAAAGGCAGGTCCTCACTGTTCTCTGGGCCTCAATTTCTTCAGCTCAGAAATAGGACCACATGTGCCAGCATTGGGTCTGTGTCTTGAGAAAAATGGTCTGCAGGCCCTTAGGATTTCAGAAAGATACACTCAAGCCTCATGAATGAGGGTTTAAAAATTGTTTTCATATTAATATGAATCTAACATATTTTTTTAAAAAGCATTTAATTAGGGACCTGTTGAATTTAGAATAGCAGAAAAGAATACGGGTAATTTTAAGATAGCATATATTTAAGCAATGGTATCCTAAAAGATATTTAAAGCAACATTTTGTGCTAGGGGAAAAGTACAAGCTATTTTTCTCTTCAAGGAACCTGCCTGACCCCCACAGCTGAGAACCAAATCTCTGTTGATTTTGCATGATCTTGTGTACTCTTTTCTAAGTCTATCAATAGATCTCCAGATGAAGAGAATTTTCTAGTAAACTTGAGGTTTAGCCCATTATATGACCATTTTACACTAAATGCCTACTGTGTGTGTGTGTGTGTGTGAGTGTGTGTGTGTGTGTGTGTGTGTGTGCTTATTTTGAGGTTTGCTGGCATCAGAATCCCCAGTGAAGTCCATGTTAACATCCACAGGGTTCACCACTTCCCCAGTCCAGTTGCAGCTCATCTGGGGTGTTACCTGTGCATGTGTATTTTCAACAAGAGTCCAGAAGATGGTGATGACTTTCCTTAGAGAGTCAATTGGCAGTAGTAGTGGGATCAAGTGGTCACTGCCCAACTTTCTCTGCATTCTGGGTAAGTGCTTTGCTCTATTTGGACTCCATATCTCCCCTGGTAGAATGAGAAGTTTGGACACCTTTAATGCCTCATCCTTTAATGCACCTGGAAGCACACCAGGGGACCACAGAGTTAGGTTTCATGCCCTTCTTTGGGAATGCAAACTGGCATCAGAAGAAAGGCAGACTCCTAATTTTATCTCCCATCTCTATTGGGTGACCCTGAACAAGGGACTCCTTTCCAAGTTTATTATGGCATGGAAAGGTCACTGACAAATCAGTGAGAATCATTGTTGACTGCCTGTCAGGCTTAGCAAATGGAGCTAGGTGGAACTGAAGTGATGGGTGGAGCAATTCTGCAGATGCCAGCACTAGGTGTAACAGTGCAGTGGGGTCTTAGGGAGAAAGTGTAGGCCAGCAAATGGGTGGAGCTAGAACAGTGGAGCCAAACTCCAGGCTGGAGCACAATCCCTAGGAACATCAGCTAGGGTGGGGCCGCGGGGAGCAAGTAGGACCCAGATAATGGGAGAAATTAGGGACCAGCTAATGGGTGAGTCAGTGGGGCTTATGGTTGGGACTAGCTGAAGCACTTTGGAGGTGCACACCTCCCAGGGTTCCTCAGTTGAACTCAGCTAGGGAATGAGGAGGTGCACTGGTGAGCTGAGGATATGGGGGGTACATCCCCAGCAGGGGAAGAGAGCTGCAAGAAGCACTGTATATCTGAAAATCTTGTCAGAAGTCATTGTGGACCCAGTTGGGAGCAGGGCCCTTGGGGACCCTCTGTGGAAATGTGACCTTCAAGTCTGCTCCATTGGGGTCTCAGTTTCTCACCTCCACAAGGAGGCAATTGAGGAAGGCTGAGGACACCAGAGCATAGACTTCATTAGTCCCTCCCTCACACAGGATGCTGTGGACTTTACCTTTGTTCAGGTGCATTGGATTCTGTGGGGTTTATGGGATGGGTCTTGGGGAATTTTGCCTTAGAGACTTTGTTTTATAGTTGCGGTCATTTTGTCCTGGCATGTTACAGAGACTTCTCCTGGTGCCTGCTATGTAGATGGTGAGACCTGGAGGTCCAGAAAGGGTAAACCCGTGAAGCAGCTCTCACTAGCTGCGGTCTGGTCTGGATCCCACAGTAAACCTCACTCACCCACAGGCAGAGATTTCCTGGTTCCTCTGCAGTGAGAGAAGTATCTATGGGGAGGTGACCTTGACCCCGCCAGGGGCAAACTTCATGGACTCACTTCATCTGTATAACAGGACAAGAAGTGATGCCTGTCTCAGGCTGGTGTGAAGTAAAGTCCAGCTTTTTGATTCTCTGAAACATGGTTGAGCAATCAATGGGGTGGGGATCTATGGTTTGGGCAGTGTTACCATGAAGACGTATGTGTGGAAATATATATATATATATATATATATATATATATATATATATATTTTTTTTTTTTTTTTTTTTTTTTTTTTTTTTTTGGTAAAAGCTATTACATAGCAGGGTCTGTTCTAGACAGTCAGGACATAAATAAAAACAAGTCAGCCAGGAATCCCTGCTGTCATTCTGGAAGGGGGTTGCTGTTCCATTGTTCTGTCCCAAGAATTCAGACACTAAACAGGTGTTAGACAATAGATGTCACCAGAACTGTTCAGGCACTGGCTCCTTTAGGCTTCTGATCAAATGATACCGTCCAAGGGAATGTTTAAGTTGCTGAATTATGCTGACACACCTCTCTTCATGTCATTTAACTGCAAAGACAGTTTCCTACCTATGAGATAAAGGCCTCCTTCAGGAGGTGGCTTTCACCTACATCTTCATTTGAATCCCTATGAATCCCCAAAACTTTCAAGGACCCTGTCATCTCATCCCATCTGGTACTACCTGTGCTTAATGTGATTTTCCCCTTTGTTAGAAGTACTGAGCTCCATTTTAGACAATAGTTGGTACCACAACTGTACTTAAAAATTTCATAGAAGCCTACCAAAATTGGACTACCTATTTACTGACTTGGTTACTGGAAAGCTATTTAGTATTTGTCATCAGAGCATCAACAATTTTTAGTGTAACTCAATAAGTTTTATGCATGGAATTTATTTTCCTGATGTGCTTCAGATTCTTCATCTACTTGGAGAGCAAAACACACAATTAGATTCTCAAGTGAGAAAAGGGTCAAAATTCAACCATGTCCTCTTCCTATACAACTGTCATTACTGGGATGCTTCTGGAACTTGCTAACGTTGGAGGCATTTCATTGTCTTTGCTTAGCTCTGATATTCATAAGTCAAGAAATAGAATTCAATCATAAGACCCCCTCATTTATTTTCTACAAAAGCTAAAATTACATAAAAATCAACTATTCTGCTCTCTGCTCTGGTTTCTAAGAATATTTTCTGTTTTTCATTTGTGTGAGCCTATGCAGTCCTCTCTCTTAGGAGAGATCATAAATAAAAATTGCATCCAAATTCATACTAGTGTTGTCACCTTGTCTCTGGTAGCAGGGCACTAAAGAACATGCCACACCTCATAGATAAATTTTCTACAAATACATCCCATTAGGGTAGGGAAAATAGTGTAATGATTAAAGTCATGTTTTGTTTAAGTCACAATGTTTTTTGTTGTTGTTGTTTTGGATATATTAATGAACCTAAGTGTGCTTAACCACTCAGCAGCATCCCCAGCCCTTTCTTTGTATTTTACTTTGAGATAGGGTCTCACTGAGTTGCTGAAACTGAGTTTGAACTCATGATCCTCCTCTCTAAGCTTCCTGAACTTCTGGAATTACAGGCCTGTGTCACTGCACCTGGCTTACCTGCTCTTTTAAAAGTTTAATTTCTGGTCTTGTGATGTATTATGTTAAAAAAAAGCCATTTGTTTATATTAAGCCTCTATTTTTCCAGATAAATTTAGGATTGTCATAGGTCAAAAGTATATGAGACTTGTTGGCTTTTTCAAGAAACCCCAGCCCCAAAACAAATCTGTGGGTCCTGAGAATGCCTTTTAGGGGTGTCTCCTGCAGAGTTTTGTCTTTTTCCACCTCTCAACCTGTTTCTTGATTTGTAAAATGATGCTCCTGTCTTCTTTTTCATTGTGTTGAGAATTCAGATGTTGGGTAAAAAGATTTTGAAAGCTGCACTGATGGGGACAGGAGGTCAGAGCTCCTGTTAGACCACATAGGAAAATGGGGTGCTCTGAAAAAGGTTCACTTTTACCTGGTGGGCCTCAAACTGCATATAAGTTTATGGCTTGTCAGTTGAGCTTGATGGTGTTTCAGTCCCACTTGTGTTCTTGTGCAGGCATTCTAGGGCGTGTTCTGCCCTGGGTTGTTTCAGCTGTTTGGGTCAAGGTCAAACTCATAGAAGAGCCTGTCCACCCACCCACACAAACCCTAGGTCTCTAGACACCAAAGATATTAGCACCTTGAGATCAAAATATTAATTTAGCTCTTTCCCCTTGCACATTTGGGACCTCTGGTTTACTTATACCTTCCCTTGCTTTCCTTGCTTAGCAAGTCTTCCCATCTTGAGTACTTTCCATTTGTCTCCCCCCTCATTTCTCAGATAATCACCTTTGCTCTTTAATCCATGATGCCATGTAGGTTTGTACATATACAGAAAAAAGAATCTAAGGATATGGACTTCCTGGTACCATGGATAAGTCTGTCCGCAGCATATGAGCTTGTGATTGTAGCACAGTTCCTTAGAGAGAGTGACCACTCTGTGGAGAAATGACCAGACTGTAGAGCTGCTGTACATCAGAGAACACAAGTCATTGAACTTCTGGTTCCTGCTGTGCATGTCTGATGTGTGCTGGAAAGTGTTTGATGACTGATATGCTGGGTGATCTTCAGCAAAAAATGGAGAGAAAGACAATTGTCTTTTAATTTTTTTGCCAGTGCCTGAAACACATATTTCTTAATATTGTGTAAAAAAAGAAATCACTGCAGATTGACTGAAGCTCACTTTGTAAGACCCAGACAGTCTTCAATATTCCAATCATTCCTATACACACCCTCATTGACACAACAAGAAACCTCTTAATCATCTGCATCTCTTAATACAATGAAATTTACAATTCAAATAATTGTAACACAGCAAGACCTTATCTTAAAAGTGTAAACAAAAAAACTTTTATTTCCTCTAAATTTCTATATGCAGAACAAATAATTTTTAAATAGAGTTGAAAGTGACATTTTTCATGTTTGACACCAGAAAGAATCAATCCACAGTGCATATACAAATAGAATATACACAACAGATGTTGTTCAGGATTCAGGTTAATGACACATGATGGGAACATGAGCATATGAATAGAAATAAAGAATCAAAAGAATGATAAATATCTAGAAGAATGCAAGACACTGTTTGAACTGGGTGGCAAAGAATGGCAGCAGAATATGTCCATGCACCCCTTCTGCTCATGATCCCATTTTTTAATTTGACTTCACTTACAAAACACATGTACAATGATAAAATGAGACAGAATTTCACGATGACAATGACAGCCATCAAACCACACAGAGGACTGTTCTGAGCATGGATCCACGTATTAGTGTAAAGATTGCAAATCATGAATCTCATCTTCATTTGCCCATCCTCTCACCCTTCCATTCATTTTCCCTTCTTTCTATCATTGAAGGAACCTTGTTCTTTGCTGTACTTAAAAAATTTTAATGCACAGTACCATATTGTTAAGAAGAAGCACAATGTTACACAGCAAATCTCAAGTAAAAGCTGGTAAAACCAGGAGATGTGCCATAAGCATCTGTCTTCCAGCAATTGGCTAACTGCACTTACCATATTTTTCTTCAGATAAATTCAAGTTATTGCAAATGACAGAATTTTTCTCTTTTAAAGACTCAGTAAGATGTCACAGTTTCCCTCACCACCCATATTTCAGTAGCCTCCGTTACCTTCATATCTTGGCTGTCGTGAGTATGGCTGCCACAAACATGTAAGCACCAACATCTCCTAGGGATAATGACTTTCACTCACTTCCCACAGGGCACAGCCAAAACATATGGTAACTCTACCTCTGATTCTTGGAGCAACATCCATACTTGTTTAAGTACTATGGAAAATAAACCATTTTTTGCTCCCAACAGTACATGTCTTCAACAATAATGGTTACTTTTTTTAATACCAGAGCCATTCTGACAGCTGTGACAGGATATCTCATGGTGCTTTTGACATTTGGTGCACCTGAAAATAAACTGCATAATTTTAAAGAAATTCTGAGCTCATCTATCTATAGTCTGTGATTTTAGTATCTGCAGAAAGGTGACAAGATCCCACTGGGGAGACCAGAACTATGGAATTTCCAATGGAACAATTCACTTGTCCCTTGATTTGAATCTGTTCTGGGTAATAGCCATGTAGGGAGAATGGCTCTCAAAATTTGTTAGTTCCCTTGACCAAAAAAAGTGTGTATCACAATCATATGAAAAAACAATTTTTCTCACTTTGTTTCAAGGTTTAAATTAACCCATACCCATTCCACATGTTATAATTCCTGAATTCTAGGGTTATTGATCCTTCATGCCTCCTGTGACTCTGAAGATGTTCTCAGTCAACCTCTGCCTCACTTCATTCTCATGTGGATCACCTGGTTTTCTGATGTTACTGCTCATATACACCACAATTTCCATACTAAAGATTACAGAATCCAAGTTGTACATCTCATGAAAGTGCAGTGCAATTAAAACATAATAGCAAAAGAGACAGAGCTGGAAGCTGTGGCACATGGCAAATACTTGAATGTGAGGCATAGTCTGATCTGAAAACATGTTATGAACTAGAAAATATAAAATGTAATAAAAAATAACATTCCCCAAACTTAACACTTAAGGTAATGCCTGCTAATGCTTTCATCTAATTACATTATTGCACAAGTTTTCTTATGCACATGTATATTTATATATGTATAGTTGACTTTTTAATATGTGTTTACACAATATAGGAACTTATTTTAGTTTTCTAATCTCCTTGCATTATTGTAGTGGGTTGAAAAAATTATATCTCCAAACAAGTTTTGTCCAAGTCTTAGCTCCTAGTACCTGTCAAAATGGCCATAATTGGAGAGTAGGGTTTGTACACTTGTAATTTAGGATCTTGAGATCAGATCATCCTGGATTTAGGGTGAACCCTAAATCCAATGACCTGTGTTTTTGTAACAGAAATGAGAGGGAGTTTTGAAACCCACCAGGAAGGAGGTCATGTGATTGAGATAGACACTAGAGTTCTGCTGCCACAAACCAAAGGAAATGAAAGCAACCAAAAGCTGGAATAGGTAAAGAAAGATTCTCTTTTCTATGCATTCAAAGGTGAGACCCTATCAATGCATTGATTTTAAACTCCCAGTCTCCAGAACTGTATGAGAATAAATTCCTCTTCTGTTTTGCCATGAAGTATATGAAAATTTTTTATGACAGACCTAGGAAACTAATATACTCAGTAATAACATATCTCAATATTTTTGGTACTGGGAATTGAACCCAGGAGTGTTCAGCAACTGAAACACATCCCCAGCCCATTTTATTTATTTTTTGTAATTTGAGGCAAGATCTTGCTAAGTTGCTTAGGGCCTCAATAAGTTGCTTGAGTGACTAACCTCCAACTTGACATCTTCCTGCCTCAGTCTCATGAGTTGCTAGAATTACAGGCATAAGCCACCACTCCCAATTTTTAATTTTTCTCTTCTTTTTTTAAAAAAATTATACATTTTGCAGAGTAACAAATATGAAAAACTCAATTGTTTACAGAGATTCTAGTTCTGTTTGGAAAATTCACCTGTATATCAAAGCAGTTCCATTTGCTGTTGAACCCAAATATACATGGCATTAACTGATTTATTTCTTCCCCTCAATGTAGATTGAAGTGTGAAGTGCCTACACTATGCAGGGTCCCCCAATGACAAGGGCTTTCATCACTCATTACCCTATCCCTTAACAGGCTTCCCAGACTTTCTGCCACCTGCTCTCAGTTATTCATTCTCCTGAACCCTGGACAATGCTGCCTAGACTGCTGAAGCCTCCATCCCTTTTCAGTCACTTCTTGCTAGGTCTGTGTGCCCTATATCTGGTGATTTCCAAGGAATGCTAGAGCTACCTGATATTTCATTGTCTGTTTTTACAATATTTTTTTACACCTACCTGTTTTTGGAAAGAATTAGAATCATTCTTTACAAGCTGGTTGGAGGGCGGTGAAAATTTTTCTGCTCATAGTGTACACTGCTTTGTAGAGATATTTGATAATTGTGTTATGGTATTGCCACCTCATGACAGAATTCTAAACTGCAGCATTAATCATTATGCAGGAAGGTGGGAGGGTGGGGCTTGCCCAAGCCCACTCTACAGAGCTTTATGAAAGTCTGGGGGGAAAAGGGGAACTTTCCAGTGCATGGTACACCAATGACCTTCAGAAAAAAAGTGAAGACTATCATATTATACAGAGAAATTTTATGTGAGAGAAATAAAATGATGTCTTTTAGTTATGGATAATACTATCTCAATAAATAACTAGAAACATATACCAGTATATGTGAATTCAGGTCACTTGTTACCTTTGTAACCTGCCTTTACTTTATGACAATATTTATATGTAAACATATTTCTATGAAAACATTTTAAATTACACATTTAGTTGTTTTTTATTTTACATCAAATGATTTCCTCATCATATAGATACTGCCAAGTGTTTTACTGGTATTTTGCTTAAAAATTTAGTTCCTTTACCTTTTGTATTACAGAGTACAGTAATATTCTCACTCATATATATATATATATATATATGTACACAAAAATTCTATTTGTAAATTCCCTTTTACTACAAGTTTCTCAAAACTCTTTAAAGCCAAGTGTTTTACTGGTATTTTGCTTAAAAATTTAGCTCCTTTACCTTTTGTATTACAGAATATAGTAATATCCTCACTATATATATATGTACACAAAAAATTTATTTGTAATTCCCCTTTTACTACAAGTTTCTCAAAACTCTTTAAAGCATTAAATATATGCTGTTTTATAATAACTGAATATATTAAAATATTATTATTATTGTATATTTTAAAAAATATATTCAGTTGTAGATGGACACAATAACTTTATTTTATTTGTTTATTTTTATGTGGTGCTGAGGATGGAACCCAGTGCCTCAAATGTCTAGGCAAGTGCTCTACCACTGAGCTACATCCCCAGTTCACTAATATATATTCTTATATGTTTCTTCACACACTGGAAATAATGTGAATAATTTTTAACTGATAGGTAACATACCACCTCTCAATATTGTTTTCATTATGACTTATTTTTACTGTCCTCTAGAATTCCATCTTATGTATGTGATACATACTTTTCATAATAATGTGTCAATTGGGATGTTCTCATTTTCCTTATTAATGACCTTGTGAACTGGTATTACACTGCTAAAGGGTACAGTATGGGGTAGAATTTACATGGTTGTTTTCAAGATGAGATTCATATGCCCTGTTTTAGTGCAGCAAACTGTTGTGGGAGAATTCTAGTCACATGAGAACCTGTTTTATGTGTGTTTGCACTCTGACAACCATGATTCCCTCTGCTTCATTCTGCATTTTTGTCACTTTGTCTCCCATTTTGGCTCCCTTTCTAAATTCAGACCCAGAAGTAGAGTAGGAGAATTCTCAATATGGCAGTGTTTTTTTCATTTTGTTTTTGTTTTTTCATTGTAGATGGACACAATATCTTTATTTATTTGTGATGATGAGGATTGAACCCAGTGCCTCACACATGCTAGGCAAGTACTCTACCACTGAGCTATAACCAAACATTCCCTTTTTTAATGTTTAATTTTTAGTTTTAGATGGATAAAATTCCTTTATTTTATTTATTTACTTTTATGCTGTGCTGAAAATCAAACTCAGTGCCTCATATGTGCTAAGCCTGGGCTCTATCCCTAAGCTACAAACCTAGCCCTAGAAAGTTAATTTTCATAAGCAGATTCTTATTTATATCCCTAATTCCTGAATATAGATTTCTAAAGTGGAAATTGATGGTGCAAATGGTGTACCCCTATGTGGCATTTTGATAAGTACTGTCATCATGACATTCATAAAGGTAGGTGTAATTTAGTCTCCTTAAAAGTAAGCATATGAAAAAAAGTATGGAGAGGCATGATGAAAGTAATAATGCTGGCTTCATGTCAGAGAGCAGGCCTTAGACTCTATTTTGGACCCATTCTTGAGTCACCACCATAGCTGAAGTTGTGAAAGAAATAAGAGGTAAAGGGATAATAAAAGTGTAATCTCCTCCCACTTGAGCAGGAATTGAACCTGTGAATATGATATGTCTTCCATGATTGTGTTCTGTTATGCAGTAAACTAAAGACAACCTGGGTAGGCCTGACCTACTCAGTCAAGCTCCATAAAAGTAGAGAATATTTTTCTGACTCTTCAGAGGAGGGGAAATCAGGAATTCACAGCACAGGAAGCATTCAACATACCATTGCTGACTAGAAGATGAAGGTGGTTACATAGCAGAAGAATGGACTAGTCCCTAAGGAGCAAGAAATCTTCACAGATAACAGTCATAATGAAAATGAACCTTAGTTCAGTAGTCAAAAGTAAATAATTTCTCTAGCCAACAAGCATAATGTTGAAATTGGATTATCCCCCAGAGCCTCCAATTAAGATCTCCATGATGGTTACACCACTACCTTGATTTTTCCAGACTTGTGAGACCCTAAGCACATAATAAGATCATGCTGTGCCAAAATTCTCACCTACAGATCTGTGAGCTATTGAATGGGTATAGATGTTAGTCCCTACCTATATCATTGCACAACTGCAGAAAATTTATCGATTCTAGTTAAGCCAATTCATACTCATTGCATATACAGTATATATGTGTGCAGATGACACTCAGAGAAAATAAAAAACATTATAATTTTAATGTTATAATGAAGATTATGGTTATAAATACCCTGTAGAGAATTTTAATGTAAATATGTTAGATTGAAGATATTTGAAAAGGTATAAAAATACCATAATCAACAGATATGTCCACAACCAAGGATGTAAAGTTAATATTAGAGTGAGTGAGTATAACTGGACAATATTTTTGATGCCTCACCCCCAAAAGGATCATTTATCCAAAATTTGTTTTTGACATTCTAATGCTTTGCTCCATATTTTACCACTTGGGGCTATATCCCTAAACAAAATACATAATTGCTTTGTTTATTTTAAACTCTACATAAGTAATATATTTATATAATCCTTATTGATTTATTTTCTTCAAGGTCATAGTGATTCTGAGATCTCTCTAATAAAGCAGTTTTCAGGTTTTGATATTTTCACCACACTTGGTGACCATATTTACACATTTGTGTAAGAATCTGAGTATTTCACACAGAATGTAACGACTAATGGGGGCCTCACTTGTACATTTTCCCTTAGATGTTGGAAAGTGTCTGCAAAGAAGTTATATCAATTCATCCTTTTGATACTGCCATTTGCTGGTGACAAGTTCTGGTCCCTCTAATGTTGAAGTCTGGACACGAGAGAAGCACACCAAGGTAAGCATATTAAAAGGTTTTTCTTTTTTTTAAGGTAATAATACAGACTTCTCCTGGGATGGAGCAGGAGGCCATGGCTGATGTTCTGAAATCCCAAGAAGTGAGCACATCCTACATATTTTATAGGTTAAGGTCTCTTTTGATCTCCAGTTCTCTCCCCCCTTATCTCTCCTTCCTGCCTACATTACTAGGCCTCGTTTTGCAGGTGAGATGCAAAAAGTGAGAAGCAGATGGGGCAGGGGGAGGGCAAAGTAATTCAGCCAGGCATGGGCCAAGGGGGCATTAATTAGTAGCTCCTTGCCTGTAGTCCCTGACAAGCACAGGTAAATTTGATAATCAATGTGCTCTGGAGATCCTTGGCTTTCTAATCTCCCAGGGCCAGTCTCCAACTTCCAGAGGCAGATGACTTTTTTGGCCTCCATTTCCTCGATTTGACTGGATCCCCAATTTCTACATTAATTACCTGTCCCTAATTCTGGTTTCATCCCGCCGCCTTTGCTTTATGAACTCCTTACTGCTGAAGGAAAGGGGGCAAAGACCATTCTGGCTGCTTTGAGCTGGAAGGGAGCAGCATGGGGTAAGCAGTTTGGAGTTCCCTTTTAGAAATTGGGTCAATTGAGGGGTTCAAGGTAGAAGTCTGGATAGGGAAGAGCAGACTGTAAAGCCATCTGGGGGTGGGTGCTTCTATGAGAGAGAAACAAAAAGAAATGTTTACTGAAATAATATTAATACAAAATAAATTTTGCAGAATCTGTAACAGGTCAATGAATATCATGAAGATGACAGAAGTCAATAATCCCTTACCAGGAGGTGGAAAAACTGAGAAATTTATCTCATATCAAGGCCTAACAAAGACTGAAGAGGACAAGGCCTTTATTTGGAAACTTTAACATTGTCCAGGTTATCAGGAATGTAAACACAACATTTAACTCTTAATGTCATTGATGTCCCCAGAAAATACAGTTAAACTACTTAATGTCATCTGATTTCTGTAAAATTCCCTTTTATTGGTATAACCTGTCTTTAGTAGAGAACTCTATATTTTTGTTACTTAGAGCTAAATAATCATACTAGGAAATGTAAATTAAGCCTACCTTGTAGATTAGCAAGGTCTGTAGGCCTTAAACTGACTAAAAGTTTCTGACTCTGCCAGGGTCTCTTGATAGTTATCAGGCACATTTGTCTAAGAATTTCCTTTGTAGCTTCCAGTCTTCATTTCAGTGGGTTAAAACAGTGTATACTTTAGTTTCATTTAACTATTTTTTCTTTTAAATGCCCAAGAATGGCTATATTTGGTTTTAACTGTTTTGCTAGATGTTTAAGATCAAGTTGATCAAATTGAACTGTTTCTGTCTGTTAAGAGTCAACCGAGTTCCCACAGGGGTCACTCATGGGGAACTTGAGAGCAGATTATTAGCTCCTTTAGTGCCATTTGTTAGGTAGGGTCTCCTTGATAAAGTGACTTCCCTTGGAAACATCAAGGATGTCTCCCTTTTACAATGACCCTCCTCTGCAGCAGGTGCACTGATTGGCTTTTCAGACTGCTGACCTCTTATCAGGAGGTCGTGTGACCCAGAGTTGCAAAGTTCCTTAGAAAAGTCCTCTTGTTCTCTGAATTCAGGCTGACTGAGGGCAAGATCCAAACACTTGTTTTTCTTGGTCTCTGTATTTAATGTCAATCTCTAAGTTTGATCTTAACCATCCAGCAATCCAGTGGCACCAGTCATAAAGGAAGAGTACTGGACTTTAACTTCAATGTCTATAACTTTACAGTTTTTGACCCTTTAATTGGAGTCTGTATTAGTACTGGAAGTTACCACTATATGCTATCTGTTCTGTAGGTGATTGATTATTTTCACAAGTTACCTAAGTTGTGTGTTCTTGAAGAAGCTACTGCTGAAAAACATTAACAGGTAACAGTTTTACAAAATAAAATTCACAAGAATAAAAATATATTCAGCTTGTATGATGGTTATCTTGAATTTTGGTTGAAGTATACATTATATCCCCTTTGAGATCACATTAATTTTACAACAATAAACAATCTTTTGACCATAACTTTAAAGAAGCTGGAGTCTGGTTTATTTTGGAGCCACTCTAACATGTAGTAAGGTGGGAGTCAGAGCCTATCTGAGGTAAGATGTGACTCTTTACAAATCTTAAGTAAAGTGTTCTAATTCTGATGCTGATCTTTGACTTCCTTAAATATCATTTTAAGTTTACATATTGATTTCTGAGTCTATATGAACTTTAACACAATATAATATTATATATGAAACATACATCAAAGAATGGCTGAGAGAACTTTAACTTTCCTTTTGTGTGGTAAAGTGGAAAAATATTTTTATGTTTCACAATATTAACCTTTAAGCAAATAAGGCTCTCACTAACTTTTAGAAACACATTTATATTTAAATTTTTTTATCTCAGTAAAATGTAACAAATTTCATATATACCCTATTGATAACAGGTCCTGTAATAGAACATTAAATGATAGAAATAAGTCCCCAATAAAATTTACTCTTCTTATAAGTTTAAAATTATCATTACAGACAAGTTTAGTTTGGAGAACAGCAGCTTGATTAATTTCCTGTTTTAAAGACTAGTGTACCTGAAATGTATGAACACATTTAATATACAAAGAATGACCATTCCACAATTACTTTGATACCTTTATATTAACCAAATTTAGTTTTGAAAGAAAAATTTAGACTCTAATGTAATACAATACTCAAACAGTTGTTGTTTAACCATAATTGTATAAACCAATTTTTAAGATTTATTGCTTTAAAGAATAAAATTTAATGGAGATAATACTTAGAGTAAATTAGTGTTTCTAAGTAATCCTTGTCATTTTAACATATAGATTAAACTTTGGGTTATATCAGTCCATTAGTATTTGACCTTAGGAAAAACCTTAAATAGCTTTAACTGATTGTTTACATACATATAACCAAGTTAGTTACACACAAACTTGTTGAAATTCCCTTTACTTACACAGACTTTTTAGCACTTATTTAGACCCTCATGTATTCTATCATATAAACACTTTCTTACCCAGAAATATTTTGTTCTTCACCAAATATATTTTCATATCTAGAACCTTTTATTTTCTCTTTCCTATCTGTTGACCCCTTTCTGCTCACATTCTGAAACAACTCATGAAATTTCTCAATTTAGATAAAATACTTAATTTTAATAAGATTAAATATTTAATTATTTATAGTACTTCAATTGAAACAGTTGAAATTTTGGAACACTTTGTATATAGAATTTTACCTGTTAGGACATAAGTCTTAGTAACTTTGCTTTTAGTAATGACATGAAGCAATTTCAAGCTCTTTTTATTTACCAACCTATGAAAACACCAATAATATTTAAGTATGTTACCCCATGGAGTTTAAGGAGTTAAAGGGTACTGGATGTTATTTATCAATTAACACTTTTACTTTGTAAATGTCTCTAACAAACACATTTGAGTAATCCCATACATGTAAACTCTAATCTACTCATATTATTGTAAAAAAAAAAAAAACAAGATATCAGACAAGTGTACTAACAGTATTTGCCACCTCTTTCCTGTTGAAAAAAGTTCTAGAAACAATATTAGAAATTTTACAAACATCAACATTTTATTAGTTTGACCACCTAGAGACTTGTGAGTTATTTTCAAACACAATTTACTTTTATTAGTTTACCCAATTTAAATTGAACCATTTTAAATCATGTGAATTAAAGGTATCTGTATCCATTTTATAAATTTATTTTTAGGAACACTCAATTTTGATATCACGTACATGCAGACAAAACATGACGTCAGAAAACACGCCATACAAATAACACATAAAGGCCTTGTAACTTTATAGGTGAATCTCCACTGCAATGTAACAGATGTTTAAAAACTCTAGTTGAATAAAAAATAGAACTGATCAAAAAATGCCATGAGCTCAGAAAATATAGAATTTAAGAAAAATAAACCAAGAGTCCTGTAAAAATGATACAGTTGTTAATTACTTTAGTAAAGCACCATAAAATTTACTTTTGCTGGAATTCAGGTAAGACTCTTTTTACTTGTTTTTCTTGGGTTTGAGACTGGTCTCCTATTGAGCTTTCAGGCTTCCCCTATTTACATTTCAATGTAAGCCTTGACAGAGATCTGAAAGGAGCTGAGATAACAGGTTTTAGCAGAAACTTTATGCCTAGGGCATTTTAGCCATTTCTATTCGGACAGGCTTGAATGTCAAAGAAAATATGAGTCCTTATTTTCCATTACTTTTGAGAATGAAGCTACTATGTGCAGCTCCTCACTGAGATATCATTGGTTATTGAACTTCCTATGGATGCCTATCCAGGGTTTATTTTTCCCTCAGTGACAAACAGGTTAAATCTTGCTTCATAGGTATGCTGAGGACAGGAGCTTAAGTAAGGCCTCTTTTTGATATTCCTGGGACAGAATATTGTCCTATGGTGGCTATTTTCCTGTAGTATTGAACCCATTGATGGCATAATTAAGTTTTATTTTTTTAGATCTTATAATTTCTATTAGCTAAGAAGTTTAGGAGCTCTGTGATGGCCTTTTGATATTCCTCCTGGGTGTAGGCACATAAAGGATGTCATTTACATTACAGAGAACACTTACAGATGTTTTATCTCTGACTTTTATAAAGTCCTTAGCTAACATCTGTCCAGAATAGGTGAGGGCCATCTCTAAATCCTGAGGCAACACTGTCTAGGTCAGTTGAGATATATTATCTTTTTCCTCAAAGGCAAACATATTATGATTGAGAGCCTAGTGTATACAGGAAAAGGCATCTTTTAAATTTAACTTAGTAAACCAAGCAGAAGTTGTAATCCAAGATAAGAGGGTATGGATTCAGAGCTGTGGGTGGGAAAATTACTGCCTCATTATTCTAAGATTTTGGACTAGGCAGTTTGCTTTATAACACCTAAAATGGGTGAATTGCATGGACCGCTGCAAGGCATTAAGTTTCTGTCATTTTGAATGTTCTTTAAGGTTTTGAATGATTTTAATAAGTCATTTTTCTTGTCTTTATGCTCCCTTTCTTTCTTTTTGATCTCCACTACAAAAAAAAAAAGTTGAAAATGCAAGCTAGAGAAGATCATCTAAGGATTGATCAGGGCCACGTGACAATTTTTGTAATTTCCTCTAAATATTTGGGACTGACTAAATAATAAATTTATACTTTAAAAGTAGGTGGCCCTCTATGGATTCAGAATTCAGGGTGGTATGTTTTCTTATTGTCTTCCTGAGTCTCTCCATGAAAATAACAGGACTTTCCTGAAGGTCTCATAATAGTATTTTTAGGCATCCTATTCAATATTTGAATCCCAGTTAGGATGGTTTCTGGAAACTGCCTGGTTAATAGCATAATTTTTCCAGGTGAAGTCAAATACCTGGCATACATTTTGAAACATCTCAATATTTATTAGGATCCTCCAAAAACCTCCATAAATTTATTTTTTTGTCTGTCTTAAGTTGGGGGTCCCCTTGATCTTCCTCCCTTAGTAGGTGATTCCTCAAGGCTTTCTCCTCTCATGGTAGAGATTATTGATGTCAAACATGGCAACATATGAAAGGCACTTTTCTTGATCATTTGTAATTTAGCAGTATGCAGGCTAGTGGTGAACCTGGCAATATTGTTGAGAGAGAAGCTTCCTTCTGATCTAGAAGTATTACAGACATCTCCCTAACTTTGAGCTTCCTTATGGTCCAGAAAAACCCCTCTCTCACTACCTGGCTTTGCCAAAGTTATTTCTAGCCTTCTTTGGCAAAGTGCTAGGGTCCTAGTTTGCCCTGTGCTAGAGACCCTTGCAGGATTCAGACTTAAGGGCCTTACTGCCACTATAAACTCCTAATTAAGCAAAAACGATGACAAAAGTAAAAAGTGTGCATTTTTGCCTATCTTTTTGCCCTGTATACTAAGGGAATCTCTGGAGGGTGAGGGGACATCTATTGGTTCTTAGGCATTTAACACCCTTTTCTTGAAGGGTCTTACAGGAGGGGTTGATTTTAAATGTCTCCTTGCAGATTAAAGAGAACACAGTGAGCACATTTGAGCACAGAAACAGTAATGGGGAAACTCTAGATAGACTAGTGAAGGCTAACTATGTGAACAAAGGGAACCTGGGCATTTTTATACTAATCATCCCAGGTCTTAATCCTACAGTTTGAATTTCTAATGACTAAGTGGCAAGGGAAGGGGAGCATCCAGGAAGGAGTGGATGTGTGGCCCATATGAAGGCAAAGGAAATTGGCACTTTCCCTCAGTGCCATTCATCAACTGATCACCCTGGATACCCTTTAAGGGAGTCAGGAGGGGGAGTCCAGAGAAGAAACTTTTGGGGTCTGCCTGAGGGTAGTCCAGGACAGAGAACCCCACAGTTGTTCCAACCCTTCTTCCACCTCCACAAATCCTGAGTAGGTCAGGACTAGGGACATTGTGTACTGATGGCAACTGTGGTCCGGTTCTGGACAGAAAAGTAGGAAACAGCTTTGGAAGAGTCCAACATGCATGGTCTGTACAAAGCAGGTGATTGGAAACTGCCTGGGCTGGGAAAGCTTTTACCCAAGTCTTGAAGAATAGCGACCACTCTAACTGCATGTAAGTAGCCAAAAGGTACACATTTTGCCCTCCAAAAAGAAAGAGACAGAAAGATGCACCTCAAACAGTTGTGAGGTGTGTGGAGAGAGAAGCCTACTTACCTAGGCCTAAATCTCAGTAGGACATCCAAATCTGATAGCACTATTGCCTGTGATGAGTTCTTCTCCCTCTAATGTTGAAGTTTGAACACTGGAGAAGCATGCCAAAGCAAGCATATTAAGCAGATTTTATTTAAAGGTATTAATACAGACTTCTCCTGGGAGGTAGAAGGGGGCCATGGCTGATGTTCTGAAGTCCCAAGAAGTGAGCACAACCTACATTTTTTATAGGTTAAGGTCTCTGTTTTCCTTCAGTTTGCTCCCTCCTTATCTCTCCTTCCTGCCTACATGACTAGGCCTCGTTTTGCAGGTGAGATGCATAAAGTGAGAAGCAGATGGGGCAGGGGGAGGGCAAAGTCATTCAGCCAGGCAAGGCACAGGGGGCATTAACTAGCAGCTCCTTGCCTGTAGTCCCTGACAAGCACAGGTAAATTTGGTAATCAATGTGCTCTGGAGATCCTTGATATTCCATTCTCCCAGGGCCAGTCTCCAACTTCCAGAGGCAGACGACTTTTATGGCTTCCATTTCCTCGATTTGACTGGATCCTCTATTTCCATTCACTAGTTGTCCCCATTCTGGCTTCACTTTCACAGTTGCATATGCATTTTCATGACTCAAGAATATCAATTTAAACAGGACATGGCATAAATACAAATTTAGTCACCACATTTGTTTTTATTTTTTGTTTTTGTTTGTTTGCTTGCCAAATGCTATAATTATTCCAGGACATATTCTGAGACATAAAGAGGTAACACTATTTTTTTGTTGTTCGAAATGCACATAAGTGAAGATATGTTCCTGCCTTTTTATTTTTTTTTAAGTAAGTGCAGGTGTCTGTTCTAGTGCCTAAGTCTTTTATCCACTTATAGTTGAGCTGGGAAACACATTATTACACAGATTTACAGAAATAAGTGTTTTCATTATGTAGTTTTCAGGATACACGTTAGAAAAAGAGATAATAAATTTTAACTAGACAGTAGTTGCTAAAAAGGCTAAATGATCTTTGACAAAACAGGATAATTGTTGGGATTTTTCCTCCTGAGAGAAACTGAGGAGGCCTCTGCCATTGTCATTTGTTTCTCACACTGCCTAGGGCTGAGTTGATCATTTCCCTATTTAAATTGCTGCCTTCATGTTTCCTGAAACTACTCCATCTGTCCTTCCATCCAAGCAGAAAAATTTGTCTCATGACTGAGATGGACCATCCACAACCACCCATAGAATTAACATGGGTCAGTGCTTACATCTCTACTTCTGGAGGGAACTGTAGATCACCTCTTTTACCCATGTGTGGGAGAAATCTCCTATTGCTCTCTTCTCTGAATTCTTATAGACTCTACCTCCCATACCATGTACAAGCAGCCCAATTTTTCCATGAATTTAAGTTTTCATAAAACTTGGAAGAAACACTGACTTCAGACAGCTTCTGTTTCCATCCTGCCAGAAACCTCTCCTAGGACAAAAGGAAGGGGCACCAAGCCTATCAGCCTTCTCAAACTGCAGGAAGGTTAAAGGGACAACAAAGATTAGTCATCACAATGCTATTGTGATGGGCTGACAGATCTGGCTCCATGAGAATGTTATAAGACAGACTCTAAGGGAAATGACAAAACAGATTCCATTTTGCTCTGAGACTCCATGTTATGTAGGAAATAAGTTTCTCCCATGGGAACATTCCCCCCTCTGTACCCATGATAAGTTACTTAGTGTGACATGTTTAACAAAACAGAATGATAATCCCTATATAAAGAAAAATTGCTCTCTTTTGATTCCTGTTGCTCCTAAACAATATACCATGTCAATAGTGATTGTGTGGATGTTAGTAACCATTCTTTAGTTTGTACCTACATAAGGGTCATTTTGACCCACTTCCCCCTCTGTTGATGATCTCATGATGTTAATGTGTAATTTTGAATCACAGCAAAAGACACTTATGATTAATGTAATTTTTGGTATAAGAACCCCTACAACCCTGTGGTCGGGGCTGTTCTCCCAATAGCTTTTTTGGGGGGCATTGTGAGAGACAGTTAGCTGGCTGGCTTAGAAAAGACTATCAAATTTGGACTTCTCAGTGGTGATTGGTCTGTTCTTAAGTTGTGCCCCATAACATTTGGAGGCCCAAGTGAGATCCTTGCTGCCTGGTGGGTAACCGTCACTCACCACTGACCTGGGAACTCCTGTGGAGGGGAGAGGCCACAGCGTTACTCCTAGTGGAAGGCCTCTGAGAGACATTTCTCAGCCCCAGGCTGCACAGTCTGTGGAGCCCTGCCCCAGGATGAACTAAATTCTCTGAGAGAGTCACCAGTTTATGCACACCTGGGGGACTGGTAAGTCTGTTTCTGCCGGATCCACATTAGGGGACTCTGAGGAAGGCTGAACACAGTATTACTTCCAGAGTCCAGGACTGGCAAGATGTTGCTCAGTCCCTCTGGTCAGGAATCTGAAGTGACCACTTGTCCATGTCTTTGGTGTTTTATCTGTTCTGTGTTTGTCCTTTTCTGTTATTTTTTTGCCTTTAGGTGTAAGCATGGGTCAGTCTCCCTTAAGTCAGTCATGTATTCCCCTCTAGTGCATGTTAACTAATTTCCATGAATTCCAGAAGAGAGCCAGTGACTACAGAACCCACTGCAATGTCTCTCCTTAAATTCGGTAAGAGAGAATAACCAACTTTCAAGTTCAGATGGTCCCCACACGGGACCACCAAATTGTCTTTGGGCAGCCTGTACATCTTGATCAAATGTTTTATAGTCAAATTTGGAAAAAGAAATGGCTAAAAAGTGTTTTACCATGTTCACTAAATCTTACATTAAAATATAAACTGCTGTCAATTGGAACTTCCAACTATTGGAGTTGGTGCACCAAAATGTCAGGCTACAATTTTGATGACTGCTATCCCAGAGACCAGAAAAACTGGTTTAGAACAAGACCCCAAACTGAGGAGGCTCTCCCAAGGAGACCAATGGAAGCAGCTCCCTTGCTGTCTCTTCGGTAAAATCCTTCAGGAAGGGTTAAGGCATAACCTTTGTCTATATTCTCTTAATTATTTTTCATCTCAGGATGGAGGCCAAAAAGACTTTTAAAAATCTGTTTTTTTTTTGAGTTTATAATTTTGATCTGGTGTGTGTAGGTTAAGTTTTTTATTGGGTCTATTTTATACAATTATAAAGTTTTCTTAGTGCTCTGTTTCATTCAGAGGCCAGTTTACAAGGGTTATGGGTTTAAAAAATAAGCTGTAAGGCCTTTGTCCATCTCTTTATGTATATATACACTGGTATGTACATGTATACATATAATTGGTACCAAAATTGACATTGAGCTGATGAATTAAAATTTTAAAAATGGATCCAAATACTTTTGATTCACATGATTTAAAAGGTTTTAAATAGGGTAAATAAAAGTATGGCTTTCAAGTTACTAATACATTTTTGTTTCTAGTTGGTCAAAAAGTAAATAAAATGTTAATTTTATAAAATGTCTAATATCCACTGTTTCTAGGTTTTTCTTCAACAGGAAAGAAATGACTGATATGACTCAATACAGTTCTCTGATATCTTGGTTTTTAAAAAAACTAACTAAATTAGATATAACATATATGGGATTAATCATGGATGTGTTTGCTAGAGATATCTGATGGTTTAGAGAGTTAAAATGCTAACTGTTAAACATAACATCAAGTACTCTTAACTCCTTAAATTCCACAGGGTAACATACTTAAAACATTTTTGGTGTTTTCATAAATTGGTAAATAAAAAATATTTAAATTTACTTTATATTATCACTGATAACATAGTTACTAAAAATCTTAACAAGTATTATTCTATATAAAGGGTTCAAAAGTTTCAACTATATTTAAATAAAGTTCTGTAAGTAACAAAGTATTTCATCTGAGTAAAATGGAGTAATTTATCTAAATTCAGAAATTTATAAAAGTTGTTTCAAAATGTAAATTTTAAAAAAGGGGATCAATTGATTAAAAGTTAAAACATTACAAGGTTTTAGATATAAAAATATATTTAGTAAAAAGTGTTTCTAGGTAAAAATGTCTTTATGTGATAAAATAAAGCTATAATACAGCTAAGTAAACAACAAGAGTGTCTAATTAGGAAATTTTTTTAAAAGTATAAATTAAAAATAAATTTTAAAAGGTTTATGTATATATATAAGTAACACAAAAGTTAAATCTATTCAAGTTTTTTCTCCTAAGGTCAAATATTAATGTACTGAGGGATTTCAAGATGGCAGACTAGAAGATGGCTGCATTTCATGTTGCTCCAGGACTCAGGACTCAAGAAGAGGAGATATTGAGAGACTTGGGACAAACTCAAAGAGGCCTAGTGAGTCTTTCCATTTGGGGAGGCGTCCCGAATGGGGCAGTAGTCCCAGAGCACAGGGATCTTTATGAAGTAGAGATGCCCAATGACACACCCCTCCCCCCACTGGAGCAGTGAACTCAGACAACTGGGAGCATTGTAGAGGAGGCTGCTCAGCACAGCGCTTGGAATCGGAGCATCCCAATGGGACTCCAGGCAGCTACCCAGAGGAGGAAGTGCACGACGAGCTGTTTGGACACAGAGCGACCACTCCTGAACACTGGGGGGCTGCCTGGAGGAGGAGAAGGGGCGGAGGGGGTCACTTGGTCACGGAGCAGCTGCACCAGAGCTCTGGGGGGCTGCCTGGAGGATGAGGAGGAGGTGTGCGGTGGATCACTTGGACTCAGAGCAACTGCTCCTAAACACCAGGCCCGAAGGAGGAGGAGAAGTGCGGCAGTTTGCTTGGACTTGGAGTGACTGCAACAGGGCTATGGGTGACTGTCGGGAGGAGAAGGTGTGCACTGAGTTGCCTGGACTCGTGGCGACCACACCAGAACTCCAGGTAACTGCCTGGAGGAAGAGGATGTGTGCGGCAGGTCACTTGGACTCAGAGCAACTGCAGGGAACACCGTGCAGCTGCCTAGAG